>NW_026616592.1:0-23468 GCF_000801105.2 Raphanus sativus | reverse complement strand
TTCTCTGCGACAACCAACGACAAGTGATCAAATAATGCGGAAATGTTTTATTAAGATTTGAGACTGGACCTTAAGGAAAGGCTGCCTACGTACCCCTTTCGAGGATCAAGTCGGGACGTAGTTCAGTTGGAGTTGTCTTGAACAAGAGATCGAACTGCCTGGCGGGTTTCGTCTAGTACGAGCGTTAGTCATAGAAACGGGCATGTCGAGAATATGCCTAGGGTTTTCTATGTGCGGAACTCTAAGTACAACAAGGGTTTTGTAAGAGTTGGGGACTGGACCTTGAGAAAGGCTGCTACGTACCCCTTTCGAGGATCAAGTCGGACGTAGTTCAGTTAGAAAAGATTTTGAACAGAGATCGAACTGCCTGGCGGAGTTCGTCTAGTACGAGCGTTTGTCATAGAAACGGGCGTGTCAAGAGATAACGCCTAGGGTTTCTATGTGCGGAACTCTAAATAAAGCTTAATCGTTGGATCTTTCCGAGAGGAGTAGAGATATGCTAACGTGACGGAAGTAGGCAGGGGCGGCGGACGTTCTAAGGTCCTGCCTTGCTAGTCTGGCCACCTAAGTCCTACATTCTCTAAGCTAGCAGAACTCTCTAAGTCTAAATCTCGGATCTGCCCTAGTTTTCGGATTTTGCTCTCTCCAATGATTTTCGCTCTGCCTTTCTTCCTCTCCCCAAGCTCCTTTATATACTCCTTCTTATGACGGTCTATTCTTCTTCTGGGCCGCAGGGCGGGCTTCTTTCCATTTTCGTCGGCCTCCGCGCTTTTCGGGAAACTTGACATTTATCCTTCGGCAATTTAACATTTATCTTGTTATGTAAGATAAACGTAAATCGTCGTATCCATCTCAGATAATCGTAGACTGACTGTCCGATCGCGTTTGGTCCCTTTCGGGCCGTCTTTAGGACTTCCGTTGTTTTCTACGATCTCTTTAGAATTTCCTCGTTCATTCGTAGAGTTGAGACGAATGGTGTTTTAAGATGACCATCGCTGTTTTCGTACGAAGAATCTAAGATCTTCCTTCCCGTCGATGTCTTACGAGTTTCCGAAATGTTTCCGATGGTTTGCGAAGACTTGGGAAAGACTCGAAGTACAGATTTCTGATTGCCGGGAACTGGACTCGTGTACCGAAGATCGTCGACCGAAGACCCGAGCCAGCACGGGGCTAGCCCGCCCGGCGGCCACGGCCAGCACGGGCGCTAGGCCGCCGGCGGCCACGGCCAGCACGGGCGCTAGCCGCCGGCGGCCACGGCCAGCACGGGCGCTAGCCGCCGGCGGCCACGGCCAGCACGGGGCTAGCCGCCCGGCGGCCACGGCCAGCACGGGTGCTAGCCGCTGGCGGCCACGGCCAGCACGGGGCTAGCCGCCCGGCGGCCACGGCCAGCACAGGCGCGCAAGCCGCCGGCGGCACGGCCAGCACGGGGCTAGCCGCCCGGCGGCCAGGACCAGCACGTGCGTCTCGACGAGGGCTTCGATTTGATATCTTGATCGTTTTCTGAGTCCTCACGGTTTGAGAGAACGGGCTCTTCGAAGTTTTCCGGCGGGCCAGGACCAGCACTGGCGCTAGCCGCCCGGCGGTCAGGACCAGCACGGGCGCTAGCCGCCGGCGGCCAGGACCAGCACGTGCGTTCGACGAGGGCTTCGATTTGATATCTGATCGTTTTCTGAGTCCTCACGGTTTGGAGAGAACGGGGCTCTCGAAGTTTCCGGCGGCAGGACCAGCACGGGCGCTAGCCGCCGGCGGCCACGGCCAGCACGGGCGCTAGCCGCCGGCGGCCAGGACCAGCACGTGCGTCTCGACGAGGGCTTCGATTTGATATTCTTGACGTTTTCTGAGTCCTCACGGTTTGAGAGAACGGGCTCTTCGAAGTTTTCCGGCGGCCAGGACCAGCACTGGCGCTAGCCGCCCGGCGGTCAGGACCAGCACGGGCGCTAGCCGCCGGCGGCCAGGACCAGCACGTGCGTCTCGACGAGGGCTTCGATTTGATATCTTGATCGTTTTCTGGGTCCTTACGGTTTGAGAGAACGAGCTCTTTGAAGTTTCAAGGCGGATTCCTTGTCGTTCGGCCTGTCCAAGCTTTTGACGCTTGTTTTATGGAAAGTCCGCGCACGATAAATATTTTTAGCCGTTGATTTCGAGAATAACCGTTTTTGACCCCAACAGTTAGCCCCCCAGCCTGTAAGACGCGGAGACGATCTTGCGGGCGAAGATTATGAGTTGAAAATCGAAATTTTTGGCTAATAGTATTTCATTGCGGAAATCCACATCACCTTTGATTGGCGATCTCGAACGTGATGTCGGGAAGACCGTGAGTTCGTTGCTCAACTTCGACTCGATTCTCGCTGGTCTGAAATCCGTGTGCACCCTTGTCCTGGATTCGGAGGGTTCGGAGGACCAGGACCACGTAGTCAAGGATTGCGAAGCCGGCGCATATAAGACATGCAGCGGTGGTGCGACCAATGGAGGCGACGGGTGAGACCGTTCTACTTTGGGTGAGTCGGAGGACGAAGGCGGTGTCCCGGAGGACGCCTAGGTTGATCAATCCCTGAAGGGATTTTTATTTTGATTGTATTTCGGCCGTTGGTTGGCCATCATGTATGATTTCGGGACTGGCCGTTGGTGGCTTTGAATCCCTGCCCTTTTTAGGGCGCTGTATTGAATTCGCGGTACGCGTTTATAAAATATTTTGCGTTTAGAACTTCTGTTTGTCGAAGTTAGAGGGCAGGGTGTGAGTTGTCGTCTCATTCCTACCTCCCTGACGATCACCGTATCCGTAGTTTGTACAAAGCGAGATTTTCCTGCGGTTTATGATTTACGCGAAAATTCGTGGAAACGTACAGATTTGAGTGAAGAGACAAGTTTTGGGATCTCGCGTCGTTGACGCTTTGCCTATGAGATGTTTAAGATACCAGCAAGGCTGGGTTTAGGGCACGACCTAGGTTTACTCTCAGACTGAGGCTGTGCGATGACAAATCGGCTTTCGTTTTGCCTGTTCGTGATTTTAACCTGATTCGTACCGTTTTAAAATCCGCGAAGTGGTATCGGCTTATATGATTTGTATGGGCACGAATCGAGCTACTTCCTTTACGAAGTGCTGAACCAAATTTGGATTTTTTGTATAGCGCGCTATGGGATCCTTGTCGGATGTAAAAGAGCCTACCCTTAGGTGGCTTGTCTGTTTAGGACGTTAGAGTTCGTTTGTTGTGATCAGCAACAACGAAATGATGCCGTTTTGAAGGCGTATGAATTTGTTATCGAAAAATGTTTATCCGAGCACGAAGCGACGTCTCGCAGTGCTGCGATTTTATTTTTCTCATGCCATAAGAGGATTATGGGCTTTCGCTTATGATTTGATTTATACTTTCGTCAAGTGTTAAGGATAGAATCTGAGTAGTCACTTCGGATTGTGATTTTGTCGCTTGGTCCGTATGCTACTTTTTAGCGAGCGATTTTAGGTGTAAGCGATGAGAGACATGTGTCTGGATGTGATAATCGTTTCATGGATACTGGATCCGTTGTCGCAGCCGTTTAGTAGTTGGCGAATTGTGTTGAGGATTTAGGACCGAAGGGTCGCGTAAATTTTACCAGGGGGAAGCGTCTAACTTCACTATGTTTCGTGAAGTGTGGCCTTCTGAGATTTGTTTTTGTAAAAATGACTCGTATAGCTCTAGGAGCTTTGCTACGAGCGTTTCTTTTTGTGCCGCGTTTTATGGGCGTATAGAACTTAATCGATTTGATGATAAGTTTAAGATTTTCCGTTTAACCATTTGGTTGTTAGGATCGAGTTTCGTTATCGTATGATTTCCGATTTTGGGTTATACGACAAACTGCTTGCATAATATCCGTTTGATGTTTTTACGACAAATCGTGGATTGTCTTTTTTTTTTTTTTTTTTTAGCCGTTACACGGTTGGAGCGGTGGTCGCTAAGTATGGAGGCTGACTTCAGCCGTTTAGCCAAGGAAGTCGTTGGTAAAGGACCAGTCCATGACCCTTTGTGTTACCGTTAAGATCGTGTTTAGTTGACGATTGTCCTTAATGGCGATGTCGAGTGCATGTTCGGGCTTTATGAAAAGGCGTAGTTGGCCGAGGGCCGAATATCGTTCATCGAGATTGACATGCCAAGCGTAGCGGGTTTTTCCGAGTTATGGCTGATGGCTTCTTGAAACGATTTTCCACTTTAGGTTTCAGTTATACGATAGATGCTTCGTATAAAGTAATGGATGACCGGTTTCATGGAGATAGAAAATCGTAGATAGTCAAAGTAGCCTTGTTTCCGTGGTTTACACGGGAAATGTTTCCGCTTTGACTTCGTTTTTTTTTTTTGGCGAAAGTTGCTTCGGGTTACTCATGAAGTTTTACCGAAGGTTATTTCGTTAATTTTGTAGCTTACCGTCGAGCCATTAGTCTCACGGAAGCGGAATGAGTATTCCAAGGATGCGTGGCGATCGTTTCTCGGATTTTCGAGAGATTAGATCGGTTTGCGTGTTCTGCCTAGGCGGTCAAGAAACAATAGAACAAAACTGGAAGAAAATGCCTAAGACTTAGCTTGCTAGACTTTCCACCTAGGTTCTAAGTTCCCTAAATTTTACGGCAGTTTACAAGACGTTCCCATTCCTTTCCTATGATAAAATTTTCTAAGTCGGACGTACCTTAGTCTCATTGATTACTCGAGATTGCCTCATGTCCGTTCCTCTTTGTCTTCTAACGTTTATTGTCAAAGGTCTTCGCCTAAGTTCATATCCTCGTTTCTTCGTACTGCTGGTTAAATCGACCATGTACCCGAAGGAATAGTGCAGAATCGTTGAAGCAAAGGGAGGAGAAGTAGGCGAAACTCGAAGAAGGCTAAGGTGGGCGGACAAGCGAAAATGATTGGCAAGACGTCACTTGAGTGAGGCTTGATATTTCGTCAAGCTATGAGTGAACTGGTCAGGTCAAGAAGCTTATGATATTGTTTTTCTTTACGAATGATATTTCGTAAAATATTGCCGAGCTTTTACTTTACGAGAGTTTTTCAACAAAAATGTTGTCGAGTTAATTTTACGGAAACTGTTTCGTAAGATGTTGTCGAGTTTAATCGCGCAGAAGCTGTCTCGTGAAGTATTGTCTAGGATTATTTACGAAAGGTGCAAAGTTATTGGATTGGACTATCGTCGGAATAGTTTTGCGAGGATTTGCCGTGGCTTGACGAATGTTGTGTCGCCCGATAACCAGCGCAGTACGGGTGCGCTAGTCGTCCGGCGCCTAGAGGCAGCACGGGGGCTAGCCAACACTTGGATGTCTAGTCTTTCGGAAGATCTTCGATCCATTGCCGAGGCAAATGGTGTTTTAAGATAACCATCACCGTTTTATACGAAGTCTTCCTGTCCGTTGACGTCTTATGGGTTCTTCGAAATCTTGGAGCAAGAAAAGGAGTTTTGTTTGCGGGATCTCGGAAAGTCGCAAAACATGGATTTCTGACGACCCGGGGGTCTAGAACTTACGCACGAAGACTAGCCGTCCGACGACCCGAGCCAGCACGGGGCTAGCCGCCCGGCGGCCACGGCCAGCGCGGGGCTAGCCGCCCGGCGGCCACGGCCAGCGCGGGGCTAGCCGCCCGGCGGCCACGGCCAGCACGGGCGCTAGCCGCCGGCGGCCACGGCCAGCACGGGGCTAGCCGCCCGGCGGCCACGGCCAGCACGGGCGCTAGCCGCCGGCGGCCATGGCCAGCACGGGGCTAGCCGCCCGGCGGCCACGGCCAGCACGGGGCTAGCCGCCCGGCGGCCACGGCCAGCAGGCGCTAGCCGCCGGCGGCCACGGCCACGACCGGAGTCGGCTGCTCGGTTCCTTCGGCTTGTGCGTGTTTTTGCGTTCTTGTTTGTTTTCCGTAGGTTTTTCCTTGTGTAGAAAATGTTTCTTAGAACGTTGTTGACCTTTTATTTTAACGAGAGTTAGTTCACAAAATGTTGTCGAGTTAATTTTACGGAAACTGTTTTGTAAAATGTTGTCGAGTTTAATCATGAAAAAGCTGTCCCGTGAAATATTTTCGAGAATTTATTTTACGAAAGGTGTTCCGTAAAATGTTATCGAATTTTATCATTAGAAACGCTGATTGGTAACCCGACCAGTCGTGCTTTCTGTTTCATGAGTAATTTGGGGTTTCTCCGCGATTTCCAGGAGAAATTCTAAAAAGCATTTTCAGTCGAAACTCTACTTGGTAATCAGACCGTCATATCAGCTTTGGGCTCGATCCTTCCTAAAATCGTATGTGGGTCGTTTAGCCGTGATTCGGGCCCCTTTTGGGCTGTCTTGGGCCTTAGACGTTTTTAGATTTTTCTTTAGAAAAAGTCGTCGATGTGACGCTGGTTTTTCCGAAAGGATTTCAATTCCCCGTATAGTTAAAGCAACTGGTGTTCAAGCTAACCATAGCCATTTTATACGGCAGGCAGGAATCCGTCTCCACTACCAAGTCTTTTTATGAATTTTCCCGAAGTCTTCTTCAATAATCCCAAACGAGGGGGGTTGTGTCCATGGACCCGAGGACCGTGTTGCAGGAACTTGGACGGGGGTGCATGGTTGATAGGACCCGAACTTGGTTGGGATGGTCCGTTCTCGGGACGTTTGTCCGTAAGATGATAATCTTAGATAACTGTTTGCATAAGCGTTGGTCGTAGGAGCAGTCACTGCTGAAGTTGTTTTACCAGCGTCGATGTGAGCTGTGAGTTTGTCTTTCATATTTCCAGACATTGCTTTGATCAAGCGTTTTGCGGCCGTAAGAGTAAGAGTAATCCGTCCCCCCTCCCTCTAGCGCCAAACTGTGGGAACCGAAATTCGCACTGTCGATTTTTAGTAAGTAAATCGGAGGAAAGCTAAGTAAACCTAACTTTCCCTGAAGGTCCGGATTCTCTGCGACAACCAACGACAAGTGATCAAATAAATGCGGAAATGTTTTATTAAGATTTGAGACTGGACCTTAAGGAAGGCTGCCTACGTACCCCTTTCGAGGATCAAGTCGGACGTAGTTCAGTTGGAGTTGTTTGAACAAGAGATCGAACTGCCTGGCGGAGTTCGTCTAGTACGAGCGTTAGTCATAGAAACGGGCATGTCGAGAATAATGCCTAGGGTTTCTATGTGCGGAACTCTAAGTACAACAAGGGTTTTGTTAAGAGTTGGGACTGGACCTTGAGAAAGGCTGCCTACGTACCCCTTTCGAGGATCAAGTCGGACGTAGTTCAGTTAGAAAAGATTTGAACAAGAGATCGAACTGCCTGGCGGAGTTCGTCTAGTACGAGCGTTTGTCATAGAAACGGGCGTGTCGAGAATAACGCCTAGGGTTTCTATGTGCGGAACTCTAAATAAAGCTTAATCGTTGGATCTTTCCGAGAGGAGTAGAGATATGCTAACGTGACGGAAGTAGGACAGGGGCGGCCGGACGTTCTAGGTCCTGCCTTGCTAGTCTGGCCACCTAAGTCCTACATTCTCTAAGCTAGCAGGAACTCTCTAAGTCTAAATCTCGGATCTGCCCTAGTTTTCGGATTTGCTCTCTCAATGATTTTCGCTCTGCCTTTCTTCCTCTCCCCAAGCTCCTTTATATACTCCTTCTTATGACGGTCTATTCTTCTTCTGGGCCGCAGGGCGGGCTTCTTTCCATTTTCATCGGCCTCCGCGCTTTTCGGGAAACTTGACATTTATCCTTCCGGCAATTTAACATTTATCTTGTTATGTAAAGATAAACGTAAATCGTCGTATCCATCTCAGATAATCGTAGACTGACTGTCCGATCGCGTTTGGTCCCTTTCGGGCCGTCTTTAGGACTTCCGTTGTTCTCTACGATCTCTTTAGAAGTTCCTCGTTCATTCGTAGAGTTGAGACGAATGGTGTTTTAAGATGACCATCGCTGTTTCGTACGAAAAATCTTAGATCTTCCTTCCCGTCGATGTCTTACGAGTTTCCGAAATGTTTCCGATGGTTTGCGAAGACTTGGGAAAGACTCGAAGTACAGATTTCTGATTGCCGGGAACTGGGACTCGTGTACCGAAGATCGTCGACCGAAGACCCGAGCCAGCACGGGGCTAGCCGCCCAGCGGCCACGGCCAGCACCGGCGCTAGCCGCCGGCGGCCACGGCCAGCACGGGCGCTAGCCGCCGGCGGCCACGGCCAGCACGGGGCTAGCCGCCCGGCGGCCACGGCCAGCACGGGCGCTAGCCGCCGGCGGCCACGGCCAGCACGGGGCTAGCCGCCCGGCGGCCACGGCCAGCACAGGCGCAAGCCGCCGGCGGCCACGGCCAGCACGGGGGCTAGCCGCCCGGCGGCCAGGACCAGCACGTGCGTCTCGACGAGGGCTTCGATTTGATATCTTGATCGTTTTCTGAGTCCTCACGGTTTGAGAGAAGAACGGGCTCTTCGAAGTTTTCCGGCGGCCAGGACCAGCACTGGCGCTAGCCGCCCGGCGGTCAGGACCAGCACGGGCGCTAGCCGCCGGCGGCCAGGACCAGCACGTGCGTCTCGACGAGGGCTTCGATTTGATATCTTGATCGTTTTCTGAGTCCTCACGGTTTGAGAGAACGGGCTCTTCGAAGTTTTCCGGCGGCCAGGACCAGCACTGGCGCTAGCCGCCCGGCGGTCAGGACCAGCACGGGCGCTAGCCGCCGGCGGCCAGGACCAGCACGTGCGTCTCGACGAGGGCTTCGATTTGATATCTTGATCGTTTTCTGAGTCCTCACGGTTTGAGAGAACGGGCTCTTCGAAGTTTTCCGGCGGCCAGGACCAGCACTGGCGCTAGCCGCCGGCGGTCAGGACCAGCACGGACGCTAGCCGCCGGCGGCCAGGACCAGCATGTGCGTCTCGACGAGGGCTTCGATTTGATATCTTGATCGTTTTCTGGGTCCTTACGGTTTGAGAGAACGAGCTCTTTGAAGTTTCAAGGCGGATTCCTTGTCGTTCGGCTTGTCCAAGCTTTTGACGCTTGTTTTATGGAAAGTCCGCGCACGATAAATATTTTTAGCCGTTGATTTCGAGATAACCGTTTTTTGACCCCAACAATATTGCCATATGTCCGAACAGGATAATCTTGAAACACCTGAATAGAAAGTGGGATAGCTTCTTCCTCTAACTCCTATGAGATTTATTCAACTTCCTGGTGATTCTAAACTGATTAATGGTTTCAAATCAAGCTTCTTACATCTTTGTTCCTTCTGGTTTGATAAGAATCATGAAGATATTGCCATATGTCCGAACAGGCTAATCTTGAATCACCTGACTAGAAAGTGTGCTAGCTTCTTCCTCATAACTCCTATGAGATTTATTCAACTTCATGGAGATTCTAAACTGATTAATGGTTTCAAATCAAGCTTCTTACATCTTTGTTCCTTCTGGTTTGATAAGAATCATGAAGATATTGCCATATGTCAGAACAGGCCAATCTGGAATCACCTGAATAGAAAGTGGGATAGCTTCTTCCTCATAACTCCTATGAGATTTACTAACTTCCTGGTGATTTTATTTATTAATGGTTTCAAATCAGGCTTCATACATCTTTGTTCCTTCTGGTTTGATAAGAATCATGAAGATATTGTCATATGTCCGAACAGGCCAATCTGGAATCACCTGAATAGAAAGTGGAATAGCTTCTTCCCTCATAACTCCTATCAGATTTATTCAACTTCCTGATGATTCTAAACTGATTAATGGTTTTAAATCAAGTTTCTTACATCTTTGTTCCTTCCGGTTTGATAAGAATCATGAAGATATTGCCATATGTCCGAACAGGCCAATCTAGAATCACCTGAATAGAAAGTGGGATTGCTTCTTCCTCATAACTCCTATGAGATTGATTCAACTTCCTGGTGATTCTAAAATGGTTTTAAATCAAGCTTCTTACATCTTTGTTCCATCTGGTTTGATAAGAATCATGAAGATATTGCCATAATTCCGAACAGGCTAATCTGGGATCACATGGATAGAAAGTGGGATAGCTTCTTCCTCATAACTCTTATGAGATTTATTCAACTTCCTGGTGATTCTAAACTGATTAATGGTTTCAAATCAAGCTTCTTACATCTTTGTTCCTTCTGGTTTGATAAGAATCATAAAGATATTGCCATATGTCCGAACAGGCCAATCTGGGATCACCTTTTGGGCTGTCTTGGGCCTTAGACGTTTTTAGATTTTTCTTTAGAAAAAGTCGTCGATGTGACGCTGGTTTTTCCGAAAGGATTTCAATTCCCCGTATAGTTAAAGCAACTGGTGTTCAAGCTAACCATAGCCATTTTATACGGCAGGCAGGAATCCGTCTCCACTACCAAGTCTTTTTATGAATTTTCCCGAAGTCTTCTTCAATAATCCCAAACGAGGGGGGTTGTGTCCATGGACCCGAGGACCGTGTTGCAGGAACTTGGACGGGGGTGCATGGTTGATAGGACCCGAACTTGGTTGGGATGGTCCGTTCTCGGGACGTTTGTCCGTAAGATGATAATCTTAGATAACTGTTTGCATAAGCGTTGGTCGTAGGAGCAGTCACTGCTGAAGTTGTTTTACCAGCGTCGATGTGAGCTGTGAGTTTGTCTTTCATATTTCCAGACATTGCTTTGATCAAGCGTTTTGCGGCCGTAAGAGTAAGAGTAATCCGTCCCCCCTCCCTCTAGCGCCAAACTGTGGGAACCGAAATTCGCACTGTCGATTTTAAGTAAGTAAATCGGAGGAAAGCTAAGTAAACCTAACTTTCCCTGAAGGTCCGGATTCTCTGCGACAACCAACGACAAGTGATCAAATAAATGCGGAAATGTTTTATTAAGATTTGAGACTGGACCTTAAGGAAGGCTGCCTACGTACCCCTTTCGAGGATCAAGTCGGACGTAGTTCAGTTGGAGTTGTTTGAACAAGAGATCGAACTGCCTGGCGGAGTTCGTCTAGTACGAGCGTTAGTCATAGAAACGGGCATGTCGAGAATAATGCCTAGGGTTTCTATGTGCGGAACTCTAAGTACAACAAGGGTTTTGTTAAGAGTTGGGACTGGACCTTGAGAAAGGCTGCCTACGTACCCCTTTCGAGGATCAAGTCGGACGTAGTTCAGTTAGAAAGATTTGAACAAGAGATCGAACTGCCTGGCGGAGTTCGTCTAGTACGAGCGTTTGTCATAGAAACGGGCGTGTCGAGAATAACGCCTAGGGTTTCTATGTGCGGAACTCTAAATAAAGCTTAATCGTTGGATCTTTCCGAGAGGAGTAGAGATATGCTAACGTGACGGAAGTAGGACAGGGCGGCCGGACGTTCTAGGTCCTGCCTTGCTAGTCTGGCCACCTAAGTCCTACATTCTCTAAGCTAGCAGGAACTCTCTAAGTCTAAATCTCGGATCTGCCCTAGTTTTCGGATTTGCTCTCTCAATGATTTTCGCTCTGCCTTTCTTCCTCTCCCCAAGCTCCTTTATATACTCCTTCTTATGACGGTCTATTCTTCTTCTGGGCCGCAGGGCGGGCTTCTTTCCATTTTCGTCGGCCTCCGCGCTTTTCGGGAAACTTGACATTTATCCTTCCGGCAATTTAACATTTATCTTGTTATGTAAAGATAAACGTAAATCGTCGTATCCATCTCAGATAATCGTAGACTGACTGTCCGATCGCGTTTGGTCCCTTTCGGGCCGTCTTTAGGACTTCCGTTGTTCTCTACGATCTCTTTAGAAGTTCCTCGTTCATTCGTAGAGTTGAGACGAATGGTGTTTTAAGATGACCATCGCTGTTCGTACGAAAAATCTTAGATCTTCCTTCCCGTCGATGTCTTACGAGTTTCCGAAATGTTTCCGATGGTTTGCGAAGACTTGGGAAAGACTCGAAGTACAGATTTCTGATTGCCGGGAACTGGGACTCGTGTACCGAAGATCGTCGACCGAAGACCCGAGCCAGCACGGGGATAGCCGCCCAGCGGCCACGGCCGCACCGGCGCTAGCCGCCGGCGGCCACGGCCAGCACGGGCGCTAGCCGCCGGCGGCCACGGCCAGCACGGGGCTAGCCGCCCGGCGGCCACGGCCAGCACGGGCGCTAGCCGCCGGCGGCCACGGCCAGCACGGGGCTAGCCGCCCGGCGGCCACGGCCAGCACAGGCGCAAGCCGCCGGCGGCCACGGCCAGCACGGGGGCTAGCCGCCCGGCGGCCAGGACCAGCACGTGCGTCTCGACGAGGGCTTCGATTTGATATCTTGATCGTTTTCTGAGTCCTCACGGTTTGAGAGAAGAACGGGCTCTTCGAAGTTTTCCGGCGGCCAGGACCAGCACTGGCGCTAGCCGCCCGGCGGTCAGGACCAGCACGGGCGCTAGCCGCCGGCGGCCAGGACCAGCACGTGCGTCTCGACGAGGGCTTCGATTTGATATCTTGATCGTTTTCTGAGTCCTCACGGTTTGAGAGAACGGGCTCTTCGAAGTTTTCGGCGGCCAGGACCAGCACTGGCGCTAGCCGCCCGGCGGTCAGGACCAGCACGGGCGCTAGCCGCCGGCGGCCAGGACCAGCACGTGCGTCTCGACGAGGGCTTCGATTTGATATCTTGATCGTTTTCTGAGTCCTCACGGTTTGAGAGAACGGGCTCTTCGAAGTTTTCCGGCGGCCAGGACCAGCACTGGCGCTAGCCGCCCGGCGGTCAGGACCAGCACGGACGCTAGCCGCCGGCGGCCAGGACCAGCATGTGCGTCTCGACGAGGGCTTCGATTTGATATCTTGATCGTTTTCTGGTCCTTACGGTTTGAGAGAACGAGCTCTTTGAAGTTTCAAGGCGGATTCCTTGTCGTTCGGCTTGTCCAAGCTTTTGACGCTTGTTTTATGGAAAGTCCGCGCACGATAATATTTTTAGCCGTTGATTTCGAGATAACCGTTTTTGACCCCAACAATATTGCCATATGTCCGAACAGGATAATCTTGAAACACCTGAATAGAAAGTGGGATAGCTTCTTCCTCATAACTCCTATGAGATTTATTCAACTTCCTGGTGATTCTAAACTGATTAATGGTTTCAAATCAAGCTTCTTACATCTTTGTTCCTTCTGGTTTGATAAGAATCATGAAGATATTGCCATATGTCCGAACAGGCTAATCTTGAATCACCTGACTAGAAAGTGTGCTAGCTTCTTCCTCATAACTCCTATGAGATTTATTCAACTTCATGGAGATTCTAAACTGATTAATGGTTTCAAATCAAGCTTCTTACATCTTTGTTCCTTCTGGTTTGATAAGAATCATGAAGATATTGCCATATGTCAGAACAGGCCAATCTGGAATCACCTGAATAGAAAGTGGGATAGCTTCTTCCTCATAACTCCTATGAGATTTACTAACTTCCTGGTGATTTTAAATTTATTAATGGTTTCAAATCAGGCTTCATACATCTTTGTTCCTTCTGGTTTGATAAGAATCATGAAGATATTGTCATATGTCCGAACAGGCCAATCTGGAATCACCTGAATAGAAAGTGGAATAGCTTCTTCCTCATAACTCCTATCAGATTTATTCAACTTCCTGATGATTCTAAACTGATTAATGGTTTTTAAATCAAGTTTCTTACATCTTTGTTCCTTCCGGTTTGATAAGAATCATGAAGATATTGCCATATGTCCGAACAGGCCAATCTAGAATCACCTGAATAGAAAGTGGGATTGCTTCTTCCTCATAACTCCTATGAGATTGATTCAACTTCCTGGTGATTCTAAAATGGTTTTTAAATCAAGCTTCTTACATCTTTGTTCCATCTGGTTTGATAAGAATCATGAAGATATTGCCATAATTCCGAACAGGCTAATCTGGGATCACATGGATAGAAAGTGGGATAGCTTCTTCCTCATAACTCTTATGAGATTTATTCAACTTCCTGGTGATTCTAAACTGATTAATGGTTTCAAATCAAGCTTCTTACATCTTTGTTCCTTCTGGTTTGATAAGAATCATAAAGATATTGCCATATGTCCGAACAGGCCAATCTGGGATCACCTGAAAAGAAAGTCGGATAGCATCTTCCTCATACCTCCTATGAGATTTATTCAACTTCCTGGTGATTTTAAACTGATTAATGGTTTCAAATCAAGCTTCTTACATCTTTGTTCCTTCTGGTTTGATAAGAATCTTCAAGATATTGCCATATGTCCGAACAGGATAATCTTGAAACACCTGAATAAAAAGTGGGATAGCTTCTTCCTCATAACTCCTATGAGATTTATTCAACTTCCTGGTGATTCTAAACTGATTAATGGTTTCAAATCAAGCTTCTTACATCTTTATTCCTTCTGGTTTGATAAGAATCATGAAGATATTGCCATATGTCCGAACAGGCTAATCTTGAATCACCTGACTAGAAAGTGTGCTAGCTTCTTCCTCATAAGTCCTATGAGATTTATTCAACTTCCTGGAGATTCTAAACTGATTAATGGTTTCAAATCAAGCTTCTTACATCTTTGTTCCTTCTGGTTTGATAAGAATCATTAAGATATTGCCATATGTCAGAACATGCCAATCTGGAATCACCTGAATAGAAAGTGGGATAGCTTCTTCCTCATAACTCCTATGAGATTTATTAACTTCCTGGTGATTTAAACTGATTAATTGTTTCAAATCAGGCTTCATACATCTTTGTTCCTTCTGGTTTGATAAGAATCATGAAGATATTGTCATATGTCCGAACAGGCCAATCTGGAATCACCTGAATAGAAAGTGGAATAGCTTCTTCCTCATAACTCCTATCAGATTTATTCAACTTCCTGGTGATTCTAAACTGATTAATGGTTTTAAATCAAGTTTCTTACATCTTTGTTCCTTCTGGTTTGATAAGAATCATGAAGATATTGCCATATGTCCGAACATGCCAATCTGGAATCACCTGAATAGAAAGTGGGATAGCTTCTTCCTCATAACTCCTATGAGATTTATTCAACTTCCTGGTGATTCTAAACTGATTAATGGTTTCAAATCAAGCTTCTTACATCTTTGTTCCTTCTGGTTTGATAAGAATCATGAAGATATTGCCATATGTCCGAACAGGCTAATCTTGAATCACCTGAATAGAAAGTGGGATAGCTTCTTCCTCATAACTCCTATGAGATTTATTCAACTTCCTGGTGATTCTAAACTGATTAATGGTTTCAAATCAAGCTTCTTACATCTTTGTTCCTTCTGGTTTGATAAGAATCATGAAGATATTGCCATATGTCCGAACAGGCTAATCTTGAATCACCTGACTAGAAAGTGTGCTAGCTTCTTCCTCATAAGTCCTATGAGATTTATTCAACTTCCTGGAGATTCTAAACTGATTAATGGTTTCAAATCAAGCTTCTTACATCTTTGTTCCTTCTGGTTTGATAAGAATCATGAAGATATTGCCATATGTCGAACATGCCAATCTGGAATCACCTGAATAGAAAGTGGGATAGCTTCTTCCTCATAACTCCTATGAGATTTATTAACTTCCTGGTGATTTAAACTGATTAATTGTTTCAAATCAGGCTTCATACATCTTTGTTCCTTCTGGTTTGATAAGAATCATGAAGATATTGTCATATGTCCGAACAGGCCAATCTGGAATCACCTGAATAGAAAGTGGGAATAGCTTCTTCCTCATAACTCCTATGAGATTTATTCAACTTCCTGGTGATTCTAAACTGATTAATGGTTTCAAATCAAGTTTCTTACATCTTTGTTCCTTCTGGTTTGATAAGAATCATGAAGATATTGCCATATGTCCGAACATGCCAATCTGGATCACCTGAATAGAAAGTGGGATAGCTTCTTCCTCATAACTCTTATGAGATTTATTCAACTTCCTGGTGATTCTAAACTGATTAATGGTTTCAAATCAAGCTTCTTACATCTTTGTTCCTTCTGGTTTGATAAGAATCATGAAGATATTGCCATATGTCCGAACAGGCCAATCTGGGATCACCTGAAAAGAAAGTGGGATAGCATCTTCCTCATAACTCCTATGAGATTTATTCAACTTCCTGGTGATTGTAAACTGATTAATGGTTTCAAATCAAGCTTCTTACATCTTTGTTCCTTCTGGTTTGATAAGAATCATGAAGATATTGCCATATGTCCGAACAGGATAATCTTGAATCACCTGAATAGAAAGTGGGATAGCTTCTTCCTCATAACTCCTATGAGATTTATTCAACTTCCTGGTGATTCTAAACTGATTAATGGTTTCAAATCAAGCTTCTTACATCTTTGTTCCTTCTGGTTTGATAAGAATCATGAAGATATTGCCATATGTCCGAATAGGCTAATCTTGAATCACCTGACTAGAAAGTGTGCTTGCTTCTTCCTCATAACTCCTATGAGATTTATTCAACTTCCTGGAGATTCTAAACTGATTAATGGTTTTCAAATCAAGCTTCTTACATCTTTGTTCCTTCTGGTTTGATAAGAATCATGAAGATATTGCCATATGTCAGAACAGGCCAATCTGGAATCACTTGAATAGAAAGTGGGATAGCTTCTTCCTCATAACTCCTATGAGATTTATTAACTTCCTGGTGATTTTAAACTGATTAATGGTTTCAAATCAGGCTTCATACATATTTTTTCCTTCTGGTTTGATAAGAATCATGAAGATATTGTCATATGTCCGAACAGGCCAATCTGGAATCACCTGAATAGAAAGTGGAATAGCTTCTTCCTCATAACTCCTATCAGATTTATTCAACTTCCTGGTGATTCTAAACTGATTAATGGTTTCAAATCAAGCTTCTTACATCTTGGTTCCTTCTGGTTTGTTAAGAATCATGAAGATATTGCCATATGTCCGAACAGGCCAATCTGGAATCACCTGAATAGAAAGTGGGATAGCTTCTTCCTCATAACTCCTATGAGATTTATTCAGCTTCCTGGTGATTTTAACTGATTAATGGTTTCAAATGAAGCTTCTTACATATTTGTTCCTTCTCGTTTGAAAAGAATCATGAAGATATGAACATATGTCCGAACAGGCTAATCTGGAATCACCTGAATAGAAAGTGGGATAGCTTCTTCATCATAACTCCTATGAGATTTATTCAAGTTCCTGGTGATTCTAAACTGATTAATGGTTTCAAATCAAGCTTCTTATTCTAATCCTAGTGTTCTTGCTTAAGAACTAATCGAACCAGAGAGAGAGAGAGATCAGACACTTTTGTGTTTGTGAAAGAATGAGATATTATTCATAAGCAAACCAAGGCTCTCCTTATATAGGTTGGAGTCTAGCCTCCTATTACAAAGTTAAGCAATATGGGACTTTCTTAACTTAAGTTAAGAAGTCGCCACTTATGAATAAAAGGAGAAACAAGGCCCAACCCATTAACACATGGTTGGTTTAATACAATCTCGGTTTAGTACAATCTCGGTTTAGTACAATCTTGGTTAAGTGTAACCTCGATCTGTTGAAACATCTGGTTATGAGCAATCCATAAACCATATGGTTTACAACACTCCCCCTGAATGCCATAACCGTCTAGGGCTTGTAATGCGTTTGGAATACTGCCTCGTTAAAACCTCTCCATAGTAAACCCAAAACCCAATGTGGTAAAAGGGAACCTATGGATAGGAAAAAGAGTACAGCCGCATTACTCCCCCTGAAGTGATCATCACTGAAGGTCTCTCAGTGATCGCATCCCAATCTGCTGCATAAGCTTCCTGAGCGTGCATGTTGGTAATGCCTTAGTGAAGAGGTCGGCTGAGTTCTCGCTTGATCTGACTTGGAGTACCTTGACCTCTCCTTCTTTCTGAAGGTCGTGGGTGAAGAAGAACTTGGGGAGAACGTGCTTAGTCTTGTCACCCTTGATGTATCCATCTTTGAGCTGAGCTATGCAGGCCGCATTGTCTTCATAAAGAACGGTCGGCTCATCTTTACCATCCGTGATTCCACATGCTGTCCGAATATGGTGTGTCATGAGTCTCAACCAGACACACTCTCTGCTTGCTTCATGGATCGCCAATATCTCCGAGTGATTGGATGATGTGGCTGATATGGTCTGCTTGACTGATCTCCATGAAATGGCCGTGCCTCCATATGTGAAAACATAGCCGGTCTGGGACTTAGCACTGTGTGGATCGGACTGGTAACCTGCATCAGCAAAACCAACCAAATCTTCTTTGTTTTGGTTAGCATAAAATAAACCTGCATCCTTAGTTCCTTGTAGGTATCTTAGAATGTGTTTGATCCCATTCCAATGCCTCATGGTCGGACATGAACTGAATCTGGACAATAGGCTCACAGCAAAACAGATGTCCGGCCTAGTATGTGTAGTCAAGTACATCAAGGCGCCAATGGCACTGAGGTAAGGATACTCTGGACCAAGGACCTCTTCATCCTCAGCCTTAGGTCTAAACGGATCAGTGTCTAGACCGAGGGATCTTACAACCATGGGACTACTAAGTGGATGACACTTATCCATGTTGAACCTTTTAAGAACCTTTTCAGTATAGGTCTTTTGATGCACAAGGATTCCATCTTTAAGGTGTTCAATCTGTAGTCCCAAGCAAAACTTGGTTTTTCCCAAATCTTTCATCTCAAATTCTTTCTTGAGATATTCAACTGTTTGGGAAATCTCTTTGGCCGTTCCAAGTATGTTTAGATCATCAACATACACAGCTATGATCACATAGCCTTGGCCGGATTTCTTAATGAATATACATGGGCTTACTTGATCATTCTTGTAGCCTTCTTTCAGTAAGTACTCACTCAATCTGTTGTACCACATACGACCAGATTGTTTCAGTCCGTACAAAGCTTTGTTAAGCTTGATGCAATGCTGTTCTCGAGAACCTTTAGCATCCTTAGGTATTTCAATACCATCTGGTACTTTCATGTATATGTCATTGTCCAGTGGTCCATAAAGATATGCGGTTACTACATCCATTAACCGTAAATCAAGATTTTCTCTTATGGCCAGACTATAAGGAATCTGAATGTTGTTGCATCCACCACGGGAGAATAAGTCTCCTCATAATCGATTCCTGGTCTCTGTGAGAATCCTTGTGCAACAAGTCGGGCCTTATACCTCACGACTTCACCATTCTCATTTCTCTTTCTCACAAAGACCCATTTGTAACCCACTGGTTTTAGATTGTGTGGTGTTAGGAGTATTGGTCCAAAAACACCTCTCTTCTTGAAAGAGTTTAACTCCACGTTTATGGCTTCTTTCCACTTAAGCCAATCTTTTCTTTGCATGCATTCATAAATGGACGTGGGTTCTAGATCCTCATCATTTTCAATGATCTCAAGTGCTACATGATATGCAAATAAATCATCCATGTCGACATGTTTTCTGTTCCATTGTTTTCCAGACATGACATAGTTTATAGAGATCTCTTCATTGTCAGGTGGTTCAGAACCCTGAGTTTTGGCGTCCCAAATCTCATTAGGCCCTTTAGCAACCGTGCCAATGTTCATGTCTGAGGATGCTGGTACGCCCGGCCCATGTCCGGACGTTGGTTCGTCCATGTCCCGGTCCTTTTGGACGGACGGATCGACCACATCGACCAGCTCCTTCACCCCCTCGCCCACGGTCTGTTTAGCACCTTTCTTACTTATGCGGGGGTTCTTATCTTTGGAACCAATTGGTCTACCACGTTTCAGACGTGTCTTAGACTCTGTAGCAACTTGATTTTGTCCCTTGTGGACATCAATTCTTATTGGTGCATTAGCAGCTGGTATATATGACTTGGTCATTCTATTTGGGTCAGCAAAGGAATCTGGCAATTTATTAGCTAGCTCTTGAAGATGTATAATCTTCTGAACTTCAAGATCACAGACTTGAGTTCGAGGATCTTGCCATGCTTGGGATGTATGATTCCATGTAATTTCTTTTACCAGCTTGCTATTATTTCCTCCTAATGTTGGATACTCAGATTCCACAAAGTGGCAATCTGCATACCTGGCCTTAAATAAATCACCCGTGGTTGGCTCGAGGTATTTTATAATTGAGGGAGAATCATATCCAACATATATTCCCATCCTTCTCTGAGCTCCCATCTTTGTTCTTTGTGGTGGAGCTATTGGATAATAAACAGCACATCCAAAAGTCTTAAGATGGGAGATGTCTGGCTCTCGACCCATGAGGAGTTGGGATGGTGAATATCTATGCTCACTAGATGGTCTGATGCGTATTAATTCCGCAGCATGCAATACTGCATGTCCCCAAGCTGTGACTGGAAGATTACTTTTCATGAGTAAAGGTCTAGCAATCATCTGAATCCTTTTGATAAAGGACTCGGCTAGGCCGTTCTGTGTATGGACATGTGCCACGGAGTGTTCAACTGTCACCCCATGGACATACAGTACTCATAAAAGGCTTGGGAAGTGAATTCACCAGCATTATCAAGACGTATAGTCTTCAAAGGAAAGTCTGGAAAGTGTGCTTTCAATCTGATGATTTGAGCAAGAAGTCTAGCTAAGGCTAGATTCCGTGTGGATAATAGACACACATGGGACCATCTTGTGGATGCATCAACTAGTACCATGAAGTACCTAAACGTCCCACTAGGTGGGTGTATTGGTCCACAGATGTCACCTTGTATTCTTTCCAGAAAACCTATGGTTTCCTTTGTCACTTTGACTGGTGATGGTCGGACTATGAGTTTTCCTTGTGCACAAGGTACACATGTATGGATCTTAGGAACAACTCGTCTACCTTTAAGGTTATGACCATTAGAATGTAGAATAAGTCTACGCATCATAGATGTTCCTGGATGCCCTAGCCGGTCGTGCCACAAAGCAAAGTTCTCCTTGAACTCTTTGCTTATTGTTATAGCATTGGCTTCGACCGCACTGATCTGAGCATGGTAAAGACCAGTGGATACAGCTGGTATCGTTTCCAAGACCTTCTTATGGTCTTGGTCGAGCTCAAAGATGTTTAAGAACTCTTTGGCTCCTTCTCCACTCGTTTGAATATGAAGACCATTCTTGCGAATGTCTTTAAAGCTCAACAGGCTTCTTTTAGAGTTTGGAGAATACAATGCTTCATCTATTTCTAGATGTGTCCCATTTGGTAACAAGACATAAGCTTGGCCGTGGCCTTTGATTAGTGATGATACACCAGCTATTGTGCTCACATTGGCATCTTTCAATGTTAGATTAACAAAGAATTTCTTATCTTTAAGAATCGTGTGGCTTGTTCCACTATCAACCACAAGTGTGTCCATACTTCCTTTCATTCTAGACAATAAAATTAATCTGAATCATTCATATTATTATTGAAAATGAAAGTAAACATAGTTTATTCTTAAAATAAAACATAGAATGCAAAAGCACTTAAAAAATTCTCAAAGCCTAAAAACACCAAAAGCATTCAAACACAAATCGTTTGATGCATCACATTATTCGACTGGATCATCATTCAGCATAGTGAGTATGTCTGAAGTCTCAAAGTCCATGAGGTCGTCCTTGTCATGATCAAAATCGTCCTCACCATCCTTGTACACCATGTGTGCTTCCGGATTCTTGCCCTTAAGACTCTCTTGATAGAGGTCGACCAGATGCTTGGCTGTGCGGCAATTCTTTGCCCAATGATTCATCATTCCGCATCTATGGCAAGGTGAGCTTGCAGGATTCTGTGGCTTTGAAGAAGTCCCATTGCCTCTGCCTTTACCTTGTCCATTATTGGACTGGTTTGGACGGTCATAAGGGGGTGTTGCGCCCTTTGCTGTTGCCACCTTGTCCACGTCCTCGCCCATGACCTCTACGGCCACGTCCTCTTCCAATTGAGGATCCGCGGCCCTTATGGTCATATCGGACATGGTTGGCTTCAGCACCATCATTAGGCTCATTTGAGGTATGATTTGCCTCAGGGACAGGCTTAGATCCAGGTGGTCTAAGCTCACTGTTCTTCAAGAGCAGCTCGTTGTTCTGTTCTGCAAGCAATAGACATGAGATGAGCTCACTATAGGTCTTAAAACCTTTCTGTCTGTATTGTTGCTGAAGCAACAAATTGCTTGAGGACATTGTCTGGAAAGTCTTTTCCAACAACTGCTTATCAGTTACAGTCTCGCCGCATAGCCTCAGTTTTGAGACTATCTTAAACATGGCTGAGTTGTACTCATTCACAGACTTAAAGTCTTGAATCCTGAGATGAAGCCACTCATAAGGTGGCACCCGGAAGAATCAAGGTCTTCTGGTGATCATATCTCATCTGAAGCTCTTTCCATAACTCGTATGGATCACTCACTGTGAGGTACTGAGCTTTTAAGCTCTCCTCAATGTGATGACGGATGAGCATGAGGGTCTTAGAGTTCTCTTTCTTAGTAGCTTTGTTCTGAGGAACAATACAATGCTCTAGGCCTTTGGCTCCAAGAGAAATCTCGACATCTAGTGCCCATTGTAGGTAATTGTCACCCCTCACAGTTAGAGGTGCAAAATCCAAATTTGCGATTTGGCCATCTGAAACAAAGATCAGAGTGTTTAGGTCTTTAGAAAATTTTATTTTCTTATAATTCATCCATCAATTTGCTTTTAAAATAAGATGGATGAGAGCATGGTCTTGGTCGTACCTAGGGTACACTTCATTGACTCATGCAGCCTGTGGGCTAGTTGTACCGGAAGGTACTTCATCGACCAATACGGCCTGTGGTCTAGTCGTACCGGAAGGTACACATCATCGACCATGGTCTATCATTGACCTTATTGTCTAGCCATACTAAGTAGTATGGATCATTGACTAAAAATTCAAGATCTAACCACACAAAGGTGTGGATCATTGATCAAAGAATGTGGAAACATAAGACTAATTTTGTTTTAGACATATAGCGTATCATCCTTTAATAAGGGTATCACTTGTTGTCTTATACAAAATGAAAGTCATGTTATCACATGCTTAAAATTTTCTTATAATTTTAAAGTTTCTTTTAATCTGATATTAACTTTAAGGATTAGATTTTAAAGATTCAAATCAGATTTTTAAGTTTTGGTTAAACATAGACTTATGTTTTTGTTTAGACATATAGCGTGTCATCCTATTAAAAGGTATCGCTTGTTGTCTACAAAACTAAAGTTATGAGGGATTTTAGGGTTTTGAGATCCGAAATTTTAGGGGTTTAGGTTTAGAAATTCGGATCTGATCAAATATGATCTAATAGAGTTTATAAGATTTTATAAAATCGATTTATTCGTTTTAAAACAAGAACTAGATCAACTTTTAAAATCGGATTCAAAAATAAGAAAGATGAAACCGAAAAATAAAACTTGAGTTGCAAGTAAAAATTAGGGTTTTGAGATCTAACCTTTTACTTTGCCGATTCTTCTCCTTGGTTCCTTTCTTAGAAACCTTAATCAATCAAACAAAAGAAGAATTCAAAGTATGATTAGTTTTAAGATCTAAGAAACAACTGAATGTAAAAGATCTTAGAGAGAGAAGTAGTTGGCGGCGGCTAGGGGTTTATGATGGTCTCCGAGTTGGTTGATCTTGAGCAAGATCGTGCTGATAACGTTTCTAATCCTAGTGTTCTTGCTTAAGAACTAATCGAACCAGAGAGAGAGAGAGAGAGATCGGA
>NW_026616591.1:0-23479 GCF_000801105.2 Raphanus sativus | reverse complement strand
TCTTCTATGGATAAACATAGAGAGGATTCTGACAATGTTAAAACAGGACGAGGAGCTCGCATCCACAGCACACACCTTTCTGCTTTACTCTGTTCCAGATCTCATCGCTCAATCTTTCTTACACCCATTAAGAGCTTATTTCAGGACACAGTCAAAGACTCTACCTTTATCAATATGCACAGGGATTGCAAGTGTTCTCCACTTTCCGATTACGTTCCTCCTCGTGTCATACCTCGGTTGTGGGATCAAAGGTATTGCTTTGAGTGGTGTTCTGTCAAATTTCAACCTTGTCGCTTTTCTCTTCATCTACATAGCTTTCTTCGAAGACAATCTAAGAAAAGATGAAAAGGTGTCAGAGGAGTCGTATGAAGATAGTGTGAGAGAATGGAAGAAGCTTCTTGGTCTTGCGGTACCCAGTTGTGTCGCAGTTTGTCTCGAGTGGTGGTGCTATGAGATCATGATTGTGCTTTGTGGGTTACTTATAAACCCTAAAGTAGCTGTTGCTTCAATGGGTATTCTCATCCAAATTACTTCACTTGTTTACATTTTCCCTCATTCATTAGGCTCCGCAGTCTCGACTCGTGTCGGAAACGAGCTGGGTTCGAACCAGCCACAGAGAGCGAGAAGAGCCACCTTTGTTGGACTTGGTCTCAGCATCGCCCTCGCGTTCATGGCTTTCATCTTCACTTTCTCAGTCAGAAAGGTATGGGCTACGTTTTTCACGGATGATGAAAAGTCGTTAATTTTACTGTGATGGTTCTGCCAATTGTTGGCCTTTGCGAGCTAGGAAACTGCTCAGACGGTCGGATGCGGCGTTCTCAGAGGGTCGGCGAGGCCGAGGATGGGAGCTAAGATCAATATAGCGGCGTTTTATGTGATTGGTTTGCCTGGAGGAATGGTTCTAGCATTTTGGTTTGGTTTGGATTTATGGGACTTTGGCTCGGGATGCTCGCAGCGCAGATATCATGTATGATTGGTATGATGGTGGCAACGTGTAAAACTAATTGGGCATTTGAGGCGGCAAGGGCTAGGGAGCTAACTGCACCGGATGACGTCAGAAACTGCAGCCATGTGGAAGATGTGGAGGTTGGAAAGTTGATAATTAGAGAGGAGTGAGTCTTTAAGAGCGGTAGATAATTGCTCTTTTCAATATGACTGTCTTCTTTTTATAATAATAATAATAATAATAATATGACTCTTTCAAAATTAATTGCCAGTTTAATTTCATTAGAAAGAATTCAATAGATGGATAATGCAAAGTTTGTAGGATAATCTTCAAATTTGACTGTATTGATTTTTCTGATATGGAGCATAAACTATGTCTACAATAACGATTGCAACTGCACTATTTTAAAAATAATGTAGGTTTGTTAAATAAATAATTATTAATAATAAAATAATAAAATTTATTTTCGAACTTTTTGTTTATAAACTGACATATGTTAATATAAAAGTACATATATATCTTTTATCAATGTATATATATATTATTTTTCAAATATATGCTTCCATTGATATAATAGATAAACAACTTATATCATACAATTATTTGAAAATACACCTTAAGTGAAATCATTATAATTTGATTGTTTCATTATTTTACAATACTGATTAGACTATTTTACAATACGAGAAAAAAATAAGCAAAACAAAGAAAGCAAAACTCCTAAAAACTAATCAAAAGAACTCTTTCAAGTCTAGGCAGGATCGATGAAGACATCAACTAAGATTCGAACATATATTTGGACAAATATTCAGAGCTTTCAAGAATCGTCGGAAATGATAGAAACAACATGAAAACAGAGTTTCGAACCTAGGTACCGCGGGAGTTTTCCAAGGTCGAGACTGTTTGGTGGCTTTCTTTGCTGATCACGTCTGCTGGCAGACCGATTACTGTTTTTTTTTTCGATTTTGAAACCATCGATGCAAAACCTCTGACGATTCGTAGCTAACAGCAGCTGAATTTATCGAGAGAGAGAAACACGAGTTATGGGATTCTTCAACTTTTTAAGTTAAAAAGCTATGGGAGTGGAGAGAGGGAGAGGCAATGAAAGAGTGGAATGTTCATGGTGGTTTATGTAAAAACACATGTCATGCAGCCAGAGTTATTGGGTCATTTCTCCTGGAATCAAGACAGCCTCTCACCAGGGACGGATGCAGAACCATATGTAGATGGAGGCACAAATTTTATTTCATTATATTTAGTTATAGAATTAGGAAGCATTTCTTATACTAATAGTAATTACTGAAGGAAAATAAAAAATAGATGGGGGCACGTGACCCTGTTCCTCTTCACCTGCGTCCGCCACTATCTCTCACGTGCAAAGCCGAAGTGGCATTTAAGTGATTTCTTCAATAGAAAAAAGTGGATATTGTATTTTCGAAAAGACTTGCATAGGATCAAGGATCAAAGAGTACCCCAATCCATTTTGCAAATAAAAACTTTGGCCGACCCAAAGTCCAAAATAAAACCCTATGTTCCTTTTGGTATAATTAACATTTTATCAAAAAAAAAAAAGTCCAAAATAAAACCTGCCCACGACCCACATTCTCAATTTTCTAGGTTTATAAACGTTTTATTAGCCAGCAAACTTGGTTTTTGAGATAATGAACAAAATCATATCACTGAAACTTCCACAACATCAGAGATTCTACATTGAGACTTCCGCTGGTCTCTATGAAAAATCACTGAAACGGAATTCACTCCTTCTTCACATCACGCTCAGTAGGAGGCTCATCATTATCCACAACGGCCGATTCTTGCTTGGTTACATGAGCGTCTTTCTCACCAGTCTCTGCGGGTTCAGACGCAGATGGGGTTTCGGCTTCTGAACCGGTCACTTTGACGGTGCCAACGGTAGCATACTTGCTCTTGAACTTGTACTCCCAGTCCTGAAGAGCTTCTAGCTCAAAGGGACCAAGACCAGAGATATCCCAAGTCAAATCTTTCTCCTCAAAAGACATCTTTGCAAGAGCTCGGCTTGCGTCTTTCCCTGCAAACAAAGCATACGGTCCTCCGGGTCCATAGAACATCCTACAAACCAATAAGATATGGATAATTGGATACCATTTCATTACAAACACAACCTTTAATTAAATTAAGAAGATAATCAAATCCTAATATGTAATAAGAAAAACCTTCTTGTATAAACTTCAAAATGGATAAACCTTTTATTACACTATGCCAAACATAACTTCAATCACCCAGAGAATTTCAGCTTAGAAACCCTAAATTAAAATACTTCTAAGGGCAATTACTGTCAAAGTTAACCACTTTACGGTTCCAAAGTATGCAAGTCAAAGTTCTTACAGGACCAAGACGAAACTAGAGAAAGGAGAAACCAAACTTGTAACCCGATGTTTGTCAAATTTCAAAGAAAAGACAACCTGCTTTGAGTTACATCATAGATCTGATGTTTGATGGCCATAAGAAGGGGCTTTTGAGGGTCGGAGCCATCGTACTGCTTAAGCTCCTCCTCTGTGATCTCGCCGACCTGAACAGGCTGAGGAATCGGTGGTTCTTCCTCTGCAGCTGACGATCTAGCCCTCTGATGTCGGCGAACATCATCGAAAGGCGAAGCAAACCAGCCTGAGACGACTTGGTAAATGGCGAAGGCGAGAGCGAGGGCGGTGAAGAAGACCACGGGGAGAGACCTGTGTAAGCATGTATCGCTTCTTTCAGTGTTTGCCATAGGTGTAGCGCCATGGTTTCGCTTGGAGAGAAGAAGGAAAGGAAAGCAGATCAGTCTTGAAAAGATTTCTCACTTTAGTCTTTCTTTGTAAAGTCAGACTAGACTTTTGACCCGCACGCCCGTGCGGGTGTTCTTTTTCGGTTCGCAATATTTAATTTTTATTATATTTTATATAAATGTGATGTTGTTAATATATATTCTATGCTGATTTAATACATATTTTATGATGGTTTGTTGACCGATATTGGACAGTTCCGTTTGTATTTTTAATTACCCTACACAATATGTTTTTAGTATTTGGTTTTGATAAACAAAAAACCTAAAAGAATATATTTGATTTTTCAAAACTTACATATTCATCAGCAAAAACTATTTGAAGAGTCTCTCCCACCGAATAAGGTGTTTTGTTGCCAGGAATGAAGCAATTTGACTTGAGATCACTATTTCATCTTAAATGGATTCATGTTTTTGAGAGGTGTGAAACTTGCATTGCTCGACATTTTTTTGATCTGGATGTGAATGTTGTTCTTCAACGTATATTGAATTGTATATAGTTTTATAAGTGAGACATATATGATAGTAAAATCTAAACTAATTATTTGAAAACTTGATTTGCAAGTCGTGTAGATAAAAAATATACTAAAGGTTAGGAATATTTTGTCAATATTTTGTTTTTAATTTTTTTCACATAATGATAAGTATTTAAAGTTTGGAATATACTAAAGATGTTGTAATCAATCGATCCTATAAATCTGTAATTAGCAAGTATATTGATATTTTTATAAATATGATACCTTTAATTTAGGGGCTTGTTATGTTAAGTTATTAAGATAGTTAAAGATTTTACGAACAGTGAATTGATATATCTGACTTAGTTGATATATTTTTTTAATGATAGGTGCAACAAAATCATTAGAAAACTTTATACATAGATTTTATGTTTAGAATATTAATTAATATAAATATTGAATCCTATTAATCTATAAAATAGTAGTCAACCCGAATGGTTTTTAATTTTATCCAATACAAGTAGTACATATAAGGGAAATTCTATAAAAATATCTCAACTAAATTTGTTAAGCTTTTAATACCTAAATTTTTTCGCTGTCTAGTTTAATATCTCAACTAAATTTTTAAGCTTTTAAATACCTAAACTTTTTCGCTGTCTAGTTTAATATCCCAACTAAATTTTTTAAGCTTTTAAATACCTAAACTTTTTGATGTCTAGTTTAATAACCCAATTAATTATTTTGCTCACTTTAATATACAAACTTTTAAAACTAAGTCTATTTAATATCCAAACTTTTTTATTTTAATTAAAAATACTAATAATTTTCAGACGAAATTTTAAAAAATCTCTAAATTTTACAAACATCTCAGAAAATTCTAATTTTATTTTATGTTTGAGAATAAAATTAACTAAAATGTGTATAACCTTAAATTTTGAAATAAAAATTTTAAATTTTAAGTATTGAGTTTAGTTTATTTTCTGAAATAGAAAACAAATTTATTTATTTTCCTTAAAACTTAATTTTAAAAATTTTAAAATTTTCTTCCTAACTTATTACCTTCTTTCCTAAATCATAAATAAAATTAGAATTTTCTGAGATTGTTTTGTAAATTTGAAGGTTTTTTAAATTTTGTTTGAAACTTATCAGTATTTTAAATAAATTTTGATTATTAAAAGGGACATAATTTTAAAAATTTGTATATTAAAATGAACAGTATAATTAGTTAGGATATTAAACTGGGTAACAAAAAAGTTTTGGTATTAAAAAGTTTAATGAAATTTAGTTGGAGTATTTTTATGAAATTTTCCCTACATATAGTCCGGTTTAGTAATGCTATTTACAGTTATAATATTATAGTTATATATTAGTTTTGGCTGTAACACTATTTTAATAAAAAAATTGGCAATGGATTCAACAATATCGCTTACTAAATTTTTGAAACAGTTTCATGCTGATATCGAGATTGTGCTGATGTCCAACTGTATGGTTAGAGATTTTATAGTTAAAGATATACAAATTGGTCAAAGATAATGTTAATGGGCTTCGATTTGGATTATGACGTGAAAGGCTTAAACAAAATTATAGCAAATCTGTATCATTAATATCAGTGGCAGATATTGTAAATATTTAGATGAAGTATGGGTTAATTTTCTTTTGTACTTCACTTTTAATAGGATAGATTTATTTTCTCACTTTTAGCCTTTTTCTTTTTCTTTTTGGAACCCAACTCTTTCACCTTTTAGTCCTTTACCATTTTTCTCAAATTGATTTTTCTTTTCCATTAGCATCTCTATAATATTATTTGAGAAGTCAGTTTCCTACGTGTCACGCTCACGTTAACTCTCACGGTGGTTGATTACGATGATACCCTTAACGAATCAAATATATCTAACTATCAATTATTAATCATTTATTTTATTTAATTTTTCCTTTTCTATTTAGGTTTCTTTTTTCTTTTTTCTTCAAATAACCTATATATAAATAAAATTTATAAATTTAAAAACGAAAAATACTTTTATATATAGTGTAATTCATAATAAGGAAATTTCACAAAATAATCTTGATTTTAAAGTAAAAAAATAAGGGAGAATTACCAATTGTGACTCAAAACTTGGAGTCAAACCCAAAAGAGTACCCCAACTTGGGTCAAAGGCAAAAGTAACTTAAAAGGCTATTGAAATTACAACTATCTCCTTGTGAACAAACAAAAAAACGGATTTTTTTTTACGTTTCTACCCCTCGCAAGTCGTCTGTAAACAGACGACTTGAAAATAAGTCGTCCAGACGACTTTAAGTTAAGTCGTCTGGACAGTTATTCTTAAACATAATTTAAAAATTTTGTAAAAAATATTTTGATAAGTGAAAATTGGAATTATGTAATTAACATATGTCTTAAGAGATATAAATTAATATATAACAAATTTCAATTGTTTTCAGCCCAGATGAGTGAAAGTAGTGAGTCATGATATTCTTTAGTTTATGTTTCATCAACATATGTTGTAGTATTGTATGTGTTCTTAGGGTTAGATTTTGGAAAGCATTAAAACCGTTTTTGAAAATTTTTAAAATTACCTAGGCGTGTTCGTTTCTGTGTATAGTAAACACTATTGAAGTATAATTTGATTTTATAACGTGGTTAGTAAGTTAATTTAGTCATTTTAGTTTAGGGGTTCATTTTAGGGTATTGGACGACTTAATATTTAGTCTTCTGTTCCCAGACGACTAAATATTAGGTCGTCTGATGTACATTATCAGCCAGAATAAGTCGTCTAAACCGGACCAAACCTTAAAGTTTACCAATGTACTTTTAAAGCTAACCGGATTATTTACCCAATATATAAGGTGATTTTTTTTTTTTTTTTTCATTTTCCGCGAACAGAAACCCTAACAGTTCTCTCTCACGGCGATATCAAAGGCGATTCGAATTCCCACTATTTCCGAACAACCATCGTTCTCAACGTCGGCTATCTATCTCACTTCATTCTCACCGTTGTCGCCGCAGCTTCTTCTAACCCTAGCGCCGCCGATTCCTCTAAACCCTAGCGCCCCCGCTTCCACTATTTCCGAACAAACCGTCGCCCTCGCCACCGTGCTCACCAACGTTCTCACCGCCGCTTACTCTAAACACTAGCTAGCACCGCCGTTTCTTCTAAACCCTAGCGCCGCCGCTTCTTCTAAACCCTAGCGCCGCCGCTTCTTCTCTGTAAACCGTAGCGCCGTTTCTCTGTAAACCCTAACGCCGGTAAGTCATCAAACTCGTGGAAAAGATGAACATAAAACGTTGTCTCTTTCAATTTACTCATTCTCACCGTTTCACGTTTATTTTTTCAGATCTATAACCACAATGACGAGTACTCGAACTCCTTCTGCGACTAATCAGGTCCGCTTGAAATTTTTCTACTGGAAGACTTGTAAGTAAGTCGTCTGGAAAGTCTTCAACCTGGACGACTTAGTACGTCCATTTGGAAGACTTTCCAGACGACTTAAATATAAGTCGTCAACTAAGTCGTCCAGTTGGACGACTTTCTAGACGACTTATATTTAAGTCGTCTACTAAGTCGTCTGGAGTAACAATTAAGGCGTGATTGATTTAGCTTGTGTTCTGACTTCTATTGTTGTCTTTGATTATTTTGCAGACAAAAAGGATGGATATTCCAGAACTCCCCCGTAGGTTATACACATTAGGGGAAGAGCCAGAACCCCACAATAGCATTTCGTATCATACGGATAACACGAAGTTGCATACTGCTCTTAGGGAAGCTCTCACTGATGCTGAATTTGAAGAGCTCAAGGAGTCGAGATTGGGAGTTTTCATCAAGTTCAAGGAGCAGGGATTTGGTTGGGCTTCAAGGCTGGTTCACCACTTGCTCGGTTTAAAGCTGGACATTAAGAAGAAGTACGAGATGTGGTATCTCGTTGGTCCAGAACCTGCGAGGTTTTCACTGTTAGAGTTTGAAAACATCACTGGTCTAAACTGCGACTACATCGAGGACCTTGAGACACCAGAATGTGAAGTTACCCCACAGATGGTTTCTTTCTGGGAGATGATGGGAGTTCATCGGGAAGCTGGGCCAAGTACTGATCAGATAATAGCAGCACTGAAGAGATGCGGGGATTGGTCCAGGGAAGATCGCAAGCGACTCGCGTACCTTTCCATCTTCACTGGATTCATTGAAGGGAAAAAGTTCTCAAGCGCTACACGAGCTACTCTCGCAAGGCTAGTGATGGATTTAGAAAGGTTTGAGAATTATCCATGGGGGAGAGTCGCGTTTAAGGTGCTGATGGACTCTTTGTGGAACAAAGATATTACTGGCTGTTACACCGTGGATGGCTTTATACAAGTTCTTCAGGTCTGGGCGTACGAAGCTATTCCGGGATTGGGTGCTAGTATTGGTCTACCCAGAGCAAACAGTCCGTCTCCACCGATTCTGGCTTACGACGGCAGCAGAGGCCGCAGATTCATGAAAGCTGCTATCTTGAGTCAGGTACCTTTCCATCTTCACTTAATTAAGTCGTCCGGAAGGTCTTCCAGCTGGACGACTTAGTAGACGACTTATTATAAGTCGTCTGGAAGGTCTTCCAGCTGGACGACTTAGTAGACGACTTATTATAAGTCGTCTGGAAGGTCTTCCAGCTGGACGACTTAGTAGACGACTTATAATAAGTCGTCTGGAAGGTCGTCCAGCTGGACGACTTAGTTGACGACTTATAATTAAGTCGTCTATTTAGTATTTTGTTTCAAATATCTAACTCGATTCTTCTTCTATTTACTGCAGACCCGCGTGATCAACTTTGTTGAGAAGGACATTAGTGAAATGTGGCCAAAATGGGACTCTGAGGTTGATGACGTGCCCGCGGAGAACATCATTAAAGTGATGTATGATCGGAGACCGTGGAAGTGGACCATGGATTGCTGGGAAGTCACTGGTACAAACCCAAGTTTGTGACTCCATCGAAAAGAGCCAAAGAGATGGTTGTGGAGGAGGTGGAGGAAGACAATCAGAGACCTCGGAAGAAAGCTCGTAAAGAGGCTCCTAAAGAGGCTCCTAAAGAGGCTAGAGAAGAGGCTCCTACAGAGGCTACAGAAGAGGCTACAGAAGAGGCTAGAGAAGAGGCTAGTTGGGTGACCAGAGAGGAGTTAGAAAACATGTTCAAGGACTTAGGTGACATGATGAAAGAGGGGTTTAAGAAGTGCATCAGGGAGATTAGGAAGATCTCCGATAGATTGGAAGCTGTGGAGAAGAAGGTTGGTGTCACCAATCAGGCTACCCCTCAAGCCCCAGAAACCGGGGTTAGTAAAAACACCCTACCCCACAAGCCCCAGAAACCGGGGCTAGTAACAAACAGACTACTCCTCAAAAGGATCAGCCTCCACTTCAAACCAATCATCCTACTCCTCCCACCAGACAGCCTGCTCCTCAAAAGGCAAAGCCTACTCCTCAAAAGGCGAAACAGCCTGCTCCTCAAACTAAACAGCCTGCTCCTCAAACTAAACAGCCTGCTCCTCAAACGAAACAGCCTGCTCCTCAAACTAAACAGCCTGCTCCTCAGACGAAACAGCCTGCTCCTCAAACGAAAAAGCCTTCTCCACAAAAGAAACAGCCTTCTCCTCTGCCCAAAGAGGTTAATATCAAATCTTTAAGTCGTCTGGTCTTTGTATAGATTTGTAAATATATAAGTCGTCTGGAAGGTTTTCCAGCTGGACGACTTACAAATAAGTCGTCTGGAAGGTTTTCCAGCTGGAAAACCTTCCAGACGACTTATTTGTAAGTCGTCCAGCTGGAAAACCTTCCAGAAGACTTACAAATAAGTCGTCTGAACTCCAGCTGGAACCAAATCCTCTCCCAACTTTTATTTAAGTCGTCCAGGGTTAACTTGTTCTCTTTTATTGCAGAGATTGTTGCCGGAGGATACAGCAGATGAGGCGATCTCGGTATATAAGATCTTGCCGGAGGATAAAGCAGATGGTGTCACCTCCAAAGAGATTGTTCCTCTCACTTCCACTGACCACCGAGCTTCGCTTCCAACGATCAACAACCGAGCTTCGCTTCCACCGATCCAGCTTCAGCTTCAGAACCGAGCCTGGTTGTATTGGACCAAACAGCTCCCACTGCTTCTGTGCGTGCAAGGAGTGAACGAACGAAGAAAACCTGCTCCCACGCAGATATCTCCTTATACGGCAGAGAGAAGGAACTCCTTAGAGTGGGAAAGTATAATCCATTTCCCACACTAAACAGACCTAAGATGAAGGAGCTCGCTGATTGGTTGAAAACTGATCCGTAAGTGATTGCTTTACCCATAATAGCTTGATTTAGTCTACCAAAACTGATTGCTTTTTTGTTTGCAGTGATTATTTCACTAAGGAGAGGACAAACCACGTACATCACCAACTTGGTGGTATCAAAACTCCGGACATCCAAAGCATGGCTGGAAGACGTAGTAAGTCTTCTGCTTATCTTTAAGTCGTCTGGTAACTTGTCTTTGTATAGATTTGTAAATATATAAGTCGTCTGGAAGGTTTTCCAGCTGGACGACTTATTTGTAAGTCGTCCAGCTGGAAAACCTTCCAGAAGACTTACAAATAAGTCGTCTGGTAACTTGTCTTTGTATAGATTTGTAATATATAAGTCGTCTGGAAGGTTTTCCAGCTGGACGACTTACAAATAAGTCGTCTGGAGGTTTTCGAGCTGGAAAACCTTCCAGACGACTTATTTGTAAGTCGTCCAGCTGGAAACCTTCCAGACGACTTATTTGTAAGTCGTCTGGAGGTTCTAACTTTATTATTTTTATATGCAGCATATAGATGCTTGGATGAATGTGCTGAGGCAGAGGTATAAGGAGAACCCACAATGTTTCCGGAGCGAGCGAATGTGCTTCCTGGATCACAACTTTACCCAGTCTTGGAGAGAACAGTATCTGGTCTTCAAAACATCGTCGTCTGATCACAATGGTTTAGGAAAAATGCTACCTAGTGGGGCGGCGAGTTTGTATGACGGATCAATGCCTTCATTTTGCCAATCAAACAAGAAGTGGGGGGAGGACATTGATGATATCTATGCGCCACTGAACTTGGACAACAAACATTGGGTGGCTATTTGGATATCGATCCCTAAGAGGCACATAGTCGTCTGGGACAGCATACCTTCAACTACCATACCAGAAGATGGGATGAGATAATGGAGCCTTTTCTCGAGATGGTCCCTTATCTGATTGTGGAGTGCGGAGACCAGATGCATGGGTTGGAGCGATACACTTATGAGAGACTCCTCAAAGATGTACCCACGGCCAACAATGGTGATTGTGGCGTGTACGCTGCAAAGTACATTGAATGTCATGCTCTTGGGGTCCCTTTAGCCCTAAAGACTTTGCTAGGTCCAATGCGAAGACTATGAGGGATACTATGGCTTTGGCTATATGGACGGAGCTTGTTGATCAGCATCTGAAAGATAATGAGGATGGTGGTATGTTTGTAGGCATGTATGATTAGATACACAAATCAATTTGTATAGATTTTTTAACTTGTATAGATTTTTTAACTTGTATAGATTTTTTAACTTGTATAGATACACAAATCAATTTGTATATTTGAACTATTTGTATACACAAATCTATTTGTATATTTGAACTATTTGTTTACACAAATCTATTTGTATGTTTGTGGGCATGTAATGATTTATTTGATTTTCTAACTTGTATAGATTTTCTAACTTACAAATAAGTCGTCTGGAAGGTTTTTCCAGCTGGCGACTTACAAATAAGTCGTCTGGAAGGTTTTCCAGCTGGACGACTTACAAATAAGTCGTCTGGAAGGTTTTCCAGCTGGACGACTTACAAATAAGTCGTCTGGAAGGTTTCCAGCTGGACGACTTACAAATAAGGTCGTCTAAAAAAAATAAGGTAGTCTAAAAATAAAATACACTGGACGACTTACAAATAAGGTCGTCTAAAAAAATAAGGTAGTCTAAAAATAAAATACACTGGACGACTTCGTAAAAGGTCGTCTAAAAAAATACACTTGAAGGGATAGTAGAAGGTAGTCTAAACACTGGACGACTTATACACTGACGGACGACTTAAACCACTGGACGACTTCGTAAAAGGTCGTCTAAAAATACACTTGAAGGGATAGTAGAAGGTAGTCTAATACACTGGACGACTTCGTAGAAGGTAGACGAAACACTGGCGACTTAGAAATTAGTTCGTCTGACGGGTAATCAAGACTGGACGACTTATATTTAGGTCGTCTGGACAACTAGTCAACTGGTTGTGTACATTGGTGGTTTCGTATGGCCAGTTTCCTTGCAGTTTGAGCATCTCCGTGCCCTGTTTTCTTCCTGGGTTTGTGTCCCCTCATCCTAGATAGCTCCAACCAGATTGCCATCTTGATTTCTTCTGTCTCCCCGGACCACGCTTTAACGTTTGGAGGAAAGCATTCTCGTTCCTCAATATGTTGTGACACGATAGGATATATATTCTCTGAGTATCCTGCATACAGATGATTCTTTGAGTAAAGTGGACATACACAGTGTGTCGATATGCACACCAGCATGTGTTCCAGCTGCTATAGCATGAGAGCAAGGTATTTCTCCACTCCATAGACACCACACCACACTTTACATGTTCCAAATCAACCGCACAGTCCATTTTGCCACCTTTGACAAAGAAACGCCATCATCATTGGTTCGACCGTCATCGTATCCGCTATCTCTGATCGAACAGCAAGCAAGTATTCAACACCCCGGCTATGTACAGTTGGGAGACTCAAAGCATCTTGTCTCCTTTTCCAATACCATTTTCCTAACTTCTGCCTTATGAACTCCAGCAGGAACGAATCGGAAATCCTCTTGCTCGCTTCAGTGGGGATTAATAGATTCAGCGATGTTGCTTGTTTTTATGTTGAACCTGTTCCCCTTACAACCCTTGACCATAGCTTGCGTCGGCCTTCTCCAAATACGTTGCAAGTTCCGGGTTTGCACTCCGTCTCAGCCATGTACCGGTTAAAATCGTGAACCGTGTGCGCATAAGCAGCCCCTTTCACCAAGTACATGAGATGTTTCCCTTTAAACTTTTTGACAATGTTATCTTGAAGGTGATAATAACATATTCCTCGGGTTGCCCAAGGAAACACCTTCTCACACGCACTTTTAATGGCCGCGTGCCGGTCAGAGACTATCACCGAGGCTTGTCATGAGATATACAACTAGCAATTTTGTGAAAAACCATTCCCAAGAAGGTTCATCTTCAGCATCCACGATCCCAAAAGCCAATGGGAATATCTGAAAATTGCCATCTTGTGCGGCTGCAACTAACATAACACCTCCATACTTTCCACTTAGGTGAGTTCCATCCACCACATGACCCCTTCTCTGATACTTAAAACCTTTGATAGAAGCTCCAAAAGAGAGAATTAGATACTTAAATCTTTTTCTCAGAATCAAGTTCTATAGCCGTGATAGAATCAGGATTTGCAATGGAGATTTGCTCGAGATATGAAGGCAGACGCGAATACCCTTCTTCTGCTGATCCTCTCACCAATTTCTGTGCATATAACAGTGCTCTGTATGAAGTGGTGTAATCAAGCGTCATGCCAAACATGTTCTTCATTGCATCAGTGATATGCTGTGGAGTTATCCCATCAATGATCCCAACACGATCATGAAAAGACTACCAACATACTTTGGAGTACAGTGTCTCCGCTGAGCGATTCGGTCTCCAATTGAGCATAAATGTTTTTCCACATACTTTGTTACCCAAAACGTGTTTGACCCATGTTTCACACTCGCTCTGATCTCCATCCACAACCGCTAAACCCGACATTTGCCACAAGGAGAGTTTTTGTTGATTTGTATATCTGAAAGAAAACCTACCCCTCACTGCTGTCAACCGCAGCTCTGAAAGCAGTGCATCCTTGCTAACAAAACTCTAGTTGACATAGATGCTGGTACAATCCGATTTTCCTCCTTCAATAGCATTTGTCTTAGCATATGTCTTTTCAATTTCTTCAAAACAAATATTATCATCATCTTCCTCGTCCTCATCTAGAACCTTTCCATAAAGACTGTAATCCCCACCATTCTGATCCGTTTCACCAACAATAGTGTTATCGCATCCTCCTCCCCATTTTCCTCCTCCCCATTTTCCTCCTCCCATCTTGATTTTCATCTTCAACAGACTCATTATCACCAACATCTTCAAACATTCATCAGCCTCATCATTATCACCAACATCTTCTTCCCATTCACCAGCTTCATCATTATCACCAACATTTCTTTTCCCATTCACCAGCTTCATCATTATCACCAGCTTCTTCTCTTTTCTCTGAAACCGTTTCCACTTGCTGCGGCTTGATACACAAAAGACATACTCTATGCGTTTTGAGTATCTCGAGCAAGTTTCGAACTTGTCTATCACTTTAACATGAATGGGAGGACTGCTTGGAGTCATCAATCATTTCTGCTGGTATGAGTAGCTAATCTCCACAGTCACTGATCTCATGTCCAGGTTATAATCTTCTTGAGCCATTGCAACAAGTTCAGCATGTGTTGAATCTTCATTCAATAAAAACAATCTTGCTCCTTTGAGATCATCAACCACAAAATCCCAACGGAAATCTCTCACACAACCTCTTCCCATACACTGCATGTAACTTAAAAATCATCTGCAAATATTCAAAATAAAACACATTAGTAAACATAGAGAAAATGAAGAAGTTCAACAAACATTATCGCAGACGACTTAGATTAAGTCGTCCAGAAGACTTAAAGGTAAGTCGTCTAAAGAGGTCACTTTTGCAATTGAAAATTAAAGGGACGACTTAATTCTAAGTCGTCCGGCTTTGTTTTGTTAAAAAAAAAATTCAGACGACTTATATATAAGTCGTCTACGAAAACGGGCTAGTTTTGCATTTGACCGAATCGTGTCAGATCTTTGACTATTTCTGGACGACTTATAAATCAGTCGTCTCTGGAAAGTAAAAATTTCAATATTTTATTCAAACTAGACGACTTACACGTAAGTCGTCCCAGGTTAGTTTTGTAATTGAAAAATAAAACTTGAAATTTAACTTTCTCCAGACGACTTAACTAAAAGTCGTCCAGCTAGACGACTTAATTTAAGGTCGTCCGGGATAAGCAAGGTTGGACGACTTAATTGGGAAAAATTCTGGACGACTTTGCTTTCCCGGACGACTTTAAATTAAGTCTTCTGACGGGACGACTTTATATTATGTCGTCTGGTAAAAATTAAATTATGAAGTTTTATTTTTCAACTACAAAACTAACCTAAGACGACTTACACGTAAGTCGTCTAGTTTAATAAAATATTGAAATTTTAACTTTCCGAGAGACGACTGAATTATAAGTCGTCCAGAAATAGTCAAAGATCTGACACGATTCGGTCAAATGCAAAACTAGCCTGTTTCTCGTAGACGACTTATATATAAGTCGTCTGGACTGTTTTTTCAACCAAAGCTGGACGACTTAGTTTAAAGTCGTCCGTTTGACCAGAAGACTCATCAGTAAGTCTTCTACATACAGATGACTTACTTGTAAGTCTTCTACGCGAACAGATTTTGAAAAAAATTCAAATTCGTACCTTCAACTAGGTGAGATGACTTTGTTTGCACACAGGGTCTCTCTCCAACCACCCAGAACCTCAAACGAAAGCAACCGTAAGTCAAAACGAAAGAAATATGGCTCCAAACAATTTTGAATCAAAGCTTCAGTTTTTTGGATGAATATGGAGAGAGTGAAAGTGAAGAAATGTTGTTTTTAGTTCATAACAATTGAAACAGAGAGAGTGTAAAGAGATTTACGTGCATTAAAGGGCATTAAAAGCTCCAAACAGTTCGTACAAGGTTGTTCCCACTATTCATGGCAGTGGCAATATTGTAAATACTTGAAGAAAATGAGGTTGAGACAGTAAAGAAGCCATTTTCGGAAAAAAAAAAAAAAAAGGGTTAATGGCATTTTCGTAGAGATAAAATGCAGATGTGGGGTTAAAAACTCAAAAAAAAAATGAGTCAAAAGAAAAGGTTAGTTTTCTGTTTGAATTCAAGTTTTGAGTCACTTTTGCAATAAGCCCAAAAATAGTATCTTTCCCTTTTTTAAAAGTAATCTTAACAATATAATATATATTTTTAAAAGTATTAAGCATTTTATTTAAATCAATATATTTTCTCATATTATTACAAAATAATTTAATTAGCATAAACTAAGATATCTTTAATGAATAAAATTTAATTTAATCTTTTTATGTTCCTTTTTATTTTTCAAATAACATGTATGATAAAGAAAATATTTATAAACTTAACCCAAAAATACTTCTATATATAGTTTGATTTCAAAAAGGAATTTTTAGAAAAATAATCTTGATATTAAAATAAAGAATTAATATTCCTTTTTAATGTATCGATTTTTTTTAAGAAATTTTGTACCTATCATCACTTTATTTTATAATTTTTATTTGTGATAATTAACATATTCCAATTACCAAGTACTATGAAATAATACATAGTCATGGGCTATTTACAAATAGCCAATTCATAAATATATATATATATATACATCTAAGATGAAAACCAAACTAATGCAATGAATACAATAAATATGATTTGGTTGAATTAGATTAGAAATAATTATACTTGATTTTTAACGAAAATATATAACACAATATACCCCACAAATGAGTAACTAGACCAATCCAAATTATTTTATACAAAGTCAAACATTAAATAAAAAATATATATTCTGATTTTATTCTCAACATTATCTAAATAAATATGAAATTCTCAAATAATACTACAAATATATTAACCAACTATTACAATTAAGATGTAACTTTGAACCGATCAACACTTCAGTTTACTTTTACTATTTTATTTTCAACAACATATATTAAATTATACATAATCCTACTAAAAATATATATACAAATTGAAGGCATGAATCAACTATATGAAAATAACAAAATTAATCAAAATTTTAATCGGTATAACAAAATATCTTAGTTGAATCGTAAAAAGTAATGTTATCTAATATATCCAAATAATAACCAAACAATCGAGATATTACATATCCAAAATTATAATCTTATTAAAATAACACAATGTTATTTAAAAAAAAAACATGCATATTGATTACAATATAAATAATAGAAATTTTTTTAAAAAAAATAAAAAAAATTTAAGAAATTTTTAGTTTTTAAAATATTAATAAACTATCATAATGTAAACAAAATATTATAATATAATTACTTTATAAATATTATATCCGTGCATGAGCACGGGAAAAATCACCTAGTTTATATTATAAAACAGAATCTTTCATCTGATTTGTGTCCTTGATTTTTGTTTTAAATTACATTTCTATGTGCTAACATTTAATTTTAATATAAATATATATTATTTAAATTAAACAACAAAATATTTCATATATTTGGTAACTAACTATATTTTGTAAATAATATAAATTCTAGATTTTAATAAAAATTATATTTTTTTTCATTTAATTTGAATATTATTTTTCGTCTATAGTATTATTTTAACGATCGAATATGAATATATACATAAAAAATAAAAAATATTTACTCTGTCATTTTGTACATAATATTTAATATGCTAATTTTGAAATTCAAAAATATTTTTAAACTATCATAAAATCAAATTTCAGATATAAAATAATTAAAAACAAACTTATTGTAAGTTATTAATAACAAAAAACATTATTGTCATATCAATGAATTTTGATTTTTTTAATTACCAATATATCATTTTTAAATAGTAGCAGTAACCTATACAAAGAGCTATGCTCATTGTCATCAGAAGTTGTATGCTATACAAAGAGTATGCTTCATTGTCATAGCAGAAGTGGTATGTTCTTATTTATAAAATACCACCTTATATAACTTTATTTTAAATATATTTTATTTATAAATAATTTTCTAAATTTTGAGAAGATATTATACATATTTATCAATATTGTTTCTTAAATTTAAGAAAATATTATACATATTCAATATTTTTCCTTAATATATCTATGCTTAAATTTAGAAAGATATCATCACATATATAACTCAAATTTAGGTATTTAACCAAAAAATGAAAGAATTAAAAAAATCAATGGAGGTAGTTTTTCAATATTTTAAAAATAATAAACTAAAAGAGATTCACAATATTTTTTGTTTAATAGACTAGTAAATTGTGAAACTTTTCACATTTATTAAATTTTGAGTGGGCTAACTATTGTTTTAATATTAAAATTTATTGTAAAAGTTTTTTTACTAATAAAAGAATGGAGAATCTACACTATTTTTATTAGATGGCTTAGAAAGAACAATACCCCTAACTCTTTTGTATAAAAACTTTAAAATCTTATAATTTTTTATTGTTAAAAATCCAAAACATTTTTAACACATGAACATCTTATGAAAAGAAAGTATTATTATATAATAACCAAAACTATAACTCAATCATCTTCATATCTGACATTGGATAAGTCATAATTTTGTTTTCTTAAGAAAAATCTATTTCCAATCATAGTTTTCGATACTAATGAAAACTATTTTTGTCAAATGGTGATCAATTTGTTTTCAAAAATATCACAATATTAATCTGTAATTTTATTACCATCTTCCTCCAATTACTAAGGAACTTCACGACGGTTCGATATCTTACGCCGTCCATGAAACTGATGTGAAACCGATGCGGAGAGCTCTCAAGCTAAGCCTCCTTCTGAAACTGACGTGAGAGCAACAATGGAGAATGATTATCTCACTATCACCCCTCACTTTTCAGTCTGACACTACTGCTCCATCGTCTCCTGCAATTGGTTAGGCTCCTGAAGTCAACAAGAACCCTCGGCCTCATTAAACATTGATACTCCTGACCTTGTTCAGTCTCTAGGTTCATGGGCTAAACCACTTTTCTTCAAACCTACTGCTACTCTTCCGGAACCTAGCACACCTCCAGACTATGACCATGCGTTTATTAGAAATCAGTTAGCTGCTCTTTGGCGTTCCCTTAATGATGATATATCAGGCCACGGAACAGCAAGCATCTAGCACACTCATTACAACCTCTGATAGACAAATTGCCTCCTCCAGAACTCAAGCTGATGAACTTTAAGGCTCCGTGGGCTGTGAGATTAAGTCCACAGTCACATAACCTCTATCGAGCAACTACTCCAACCTACAGACTCTATGGTACTCATGACACATCTATTCCTTCTAAAGTTCTTAAGCTATGATCTGAAAACAAGGATGAATATACCACAGGAAATTCCATAAGTATTCTTTACCTCCAGGTGGTCTGTACATGCTGTGGTAATAGGATCTGGGGTAGGAGTTGTAAGATTATTTGTAAGAAGCTTGGTGATTCGTCTTTTATGTTTCATATCCCTCACCAACCTACTCGTCAAAGGGCTATTCAGAGAAATTTTGGCATATTGATGATTGTCTCCTATTTGTACTTCCGTGGACTCCTGAAAGTTCATTTAAAATTCCAGAAATCTCCACATTTTCCTTTTGGATCAACCTGAGGAACATATCTGATTGGTTGTTACTCTAGATTAAGAATAAGTCATGTTGCCTCAGAATTAGAGAACTTTATTCTAAAGCATAAACCTTGTTTGGATCCTACTATATGGAAGAAGCTTAGTTGCTAGTTGAAATGGAGCTGGATAAAGATTTTCCAAAGCTTATTGTCCTTGATGATAAGCAAGGCAACATATTTTTGGCTAATGTTGACTATACATGAATCCATCTACATGTGAGAGATGTGGGTAATTTTAGACCATAAAGCGAAGAGGTGTCTTCTATCTACTAAGTCTTTACATGATCAAAAATGTTCTCAACCAAAGATGGCATTAGTGATGAGATTCATGTTGCGGACATTGGATGCCATAATGCAAAAGGAAAATGATCTCCCGGCATTAGCTTTCCCTCAAAAGAATTCCAATGGCCAATGGCATTCTTTCTGACTTCTACTATAGCTTATGAGGCGCCACTTTCAAAGTCCCTGATGTTGTGTCCGGTTCTGAAACTACTCAACCTTGCAATTATTGTTTTAAAGATTGTAATGTAGCAAAGACTCTCTCTCTTTATTAAACTTAAAGAAACTCACTCAAAACTTTAAGCACTCAATAACAATTTCTAAAAACTCTTAAGCTTTGCAACAATTTGCATCTTTCTTAATATAGAGATTAAATTCCTAATCTCATTAGCTACACACACTTCCTAAACCTATCTCGATTAGGATTCTTATAACTTAGACTGAAAATTATCTTTAAGTTTTCTCCCACATTAATCAGGTTAGAGACTGGTTCTCCACTACTTGCTTCTTCTTCTGTTACCTCCATGGTGTACCAAGGTACACAATTGACAAGGTACATTGCTCACTCTCCTACATCGATTCTAGGAGAACCAAACTGCATTGCCAAACTTGTCCAACACTTTATCTCTATTAGTAGATTCTCAATTTTCTCCGCTACACAAATATTATGGAAGCTTCTCCTTCAAACATTATCAACAATGCAGTCCAAAAAACTTCTTATTGATCCATTAACCACAACTCATCACACAAGTATTTTTCGAGAATCCTTCTTTCTTCACCGTGCTAAGAGTTGGGGATGAAGTTAAAAAAGAGTCAATGGGCTCATTCATCTTGACAAGGGAAGGAAGAGAGACAACCCCCCTTCCATTAAAATACTAATATTTGGAATTGAAGACTGTGCAAGGGAGATGTAAATGTGACTATCATGGTTATGGTTCGTCTCATTAGCTATTTTCTTATATTTCTTTGTTGCTTCTACTAGTTCTTGGAAATTTCTTACACTTTATCTCCATTATTATATTCTTAATCTGCTCTCACTACAACAAATATTATGGAAGCTTCTCCATCAAACATTATCAACAATGCAGTCCAAAAACTTAACTAATTAATCTATTAACCACAACTCATCACAAAGTATTTTGGAGAGTCCTTCTTGCTTCACCGTACTAAGAGTTGGGGATGAAGTTGAAAAGGAGTCAATGGACTCATTCAGGTTGACAAGGGAAGGAGGAGAACAACCCCCCCCCCCCCCCCATTCAGGTTCGTCTCATTAGCTATTTTCTTACATTTATTTGTTGGTTCTACTAGTTCTTGGAAATTTTCGTACACTTTAATCCATTAATAGATTCTCAGTCTGCTCCCACTACAACAAATATTATGGAGCTTCTCCGTCAAACATTATCAACAATGCAGTCTAAAGAACTTAACTTGTAGATCCATTAACAACAACTCATCCCCACAAGTATTTTCGAGAGTTCTTCTTGCTTCACTGTGGTAAGAGTTGGGGGTGAAGTTGAAAAGGAGTCAATGGGTTCATTCAGGTTGACAAGAGGAGGGAGAGAGACAACCCCCCCCCCCCCCATTAAATACTAAGATTTGGAATTGAAATACTATGCAAAGGAGATGTAAACGTGGCTATTTGTGGTTCGTCTCAATAGCTATTTTTTTTTGCACATTTCCTTGTTGGTTCGTCTCATTTAGCTTATTTCTTACATTTCTTTGTTGGTTACTAGTTCTTGCAAAATTTTCTCGCATTTATCCCATTAGTAAATTCTCAGTATGCTCCCCCCAATACATAATATTATGGAAGTTTCTCCTTCAAACATTATCACAATGCAGTCCAAAAAACTTAACTTGTTGATCTCTTAAACACAACTCATCACACAAGTATTTTCGAAAGTCCTTCTTGTTTCCACCGTGCTAAAAATTAGGATGAAGTTGAAAATGAATCAATAGACTTCTTCAGCTTGATAATGGGAGGGAGAGAGACAAACCCCTCCCCCCATTACATACTTATATTTGGAATTGAAATATGAAAACTAGAGGAGATTTATCATGGTCATATGATCCTGTCTCATTATCTATCTTATCTTTTTCATCTTTGGTTTTGTTGGTTCAGTTCTTGTCTAAGTTTTTCTCACTATAAAATTGTTTAATCTTCTCTGTAAGCATTAATATTTTTGTTTAAATTTGAAAGTTTTAGTTCAAAAGAAAAAGAAAAAAAAATCCAAAAGTGATCAAAATGTACTATTGTTTATATAGAAAAATTTTTAATGAATGAAAATATTAAATCTTGTCGACCAGCTTGCAAAGCTAGAAAGAGAGAGAGAGAGAGAGAGAGAGAGAGAGAGAGAGGAGAGAGAGAGAGAGGAGAGAGAGAGAGAGAGAGAGAGAGAGAGAGAGAGAAAAGTAGATATGTTTGTCTCCGGCGTACGGCCGGCGCCGTGAGCGGTCCGTGCCGTCGCCGTAGACTCTTTCTCTTTCCGTCAAGTCTTACGCTTCTCGGCTTCTTCGTCGCTTCCTACTCTTGATTGCTTTGTCGGAGCTCTAGTCCAAGACCTTCTCTGTCGGTGATTCTGAGAATGGTCCGACAGTGAAGAATCTACTACCGGAGTAAAGACGCGGTCGTGGGAAGAGTGGCGTGGGGTCGCCGTTTCTTCAGCTTAGGGTTTTTTCTGAGAGGCAGAGGCTTCGGTAGCTCTGTCGACGTCGGCTTCTGTGGTGGAGGAGAGCTTTCATCTGCTCCTCTGTCACCGGCTCTGGTTCTCGGGGTGTGAATTTCACAGTCCTGCGCCGCGGGTTTGGTTTTTTCTTTTTTATTCAGTCTTGTTATCAGTTAGGGTTTGTGGTCCGGTTTTGGATCGGGTTTGTTGCTTTTTGCTCGTGGTTTGACGGTACGCAGTGAGATGTGGTTATGGATCCCTATCGAAGAGATCGATGAGGCAGATTCTAGTGAAGAAAAGCATAAAAGCTAAGAGTTGGTTGTGGTTGGAGGCTCGCCGATTGCGAGCTCCGACGTCTCGAGAAGCGAGGGTGTTGAACCGGTGGCGTTTCGCAGAGGTGGCGGCAAGTTGAGGCAGATTTGGAGACGTCGTGGCGTTTCGTGGACGGAGATCGCAGTACGCGGTTTGGCTTCCTGGCCGTTGGGCCTGCTGGAAACAGTACGGGTTTGGTGGGTCTGGGGCGTAAGGCCCGTTTAGTTTGTGTGTTGGTCTGGGCTTTAGCTGGTGGGCTTAAGTCTTGTAGTGGTTTGGGTTTTGGCCTTGTAATATTTGGGCTAGTCCTTTTTCTAATTTAAAAAAACCTTGACGGAAAAAATTAAATATAAATCTTGTGTTAGATTTGTTCATTTCGGACAAATGGGATTTGAGCATGTTTAGGAGGAGAGAGAAAACAAGTGGGCGTTCTGTCCAGAAGACTCGCATGCTGGTGGTGGACTGAGTTTGGTT
>NW_026616590.1:0-23481 GCF_000801105.2 Raphanus sativus | reverse complement strand
AATAATAATAATAATAATAATAATAATCTGGAAATTTCGGGGATTGCCTAGTTATATGGATTAGGCACATAATAATCTGGAAATTTATCGGGTATCGCCTCGTTATTTCATAGATTATGGATTAGGCACACAATCAATTACATTGTACTTGTTTTCTTTAATGTTGTCGTGTTGTCTTGATCAAACATAGTCAATGTTACAGATTATTATTATTAACTTTATAATAACCGGGAGTGTCCGGCGGACCAAGACCAACCGACTAATTCCCTAAAAACCTATTCACCATCGTTGAACAGATCCGATTGCTCGCAATGAAAATTAGATATTCATATTGTCTGATCACACAAACAAGTAAATCTTAGTTTGGTAAATTTCGAATTCAGAGTGTTTAGCATCTTCCCAAATCCGCTGTACCACTCGACCACACGCTTGTGTGGTCATGTTACATAGGGGTGGGCGTTCGGATATTCATTCAGGTTCGGATCGGGTATTTCGGATTTTCGGATATTTCGGTATAGGGTTATAATACCTGTTCGGGTATTTCTGTATTTCGGGTCGGGTTCAGATATTTTTAATTCGGGTTCGGTTATTTCAGATCGGATTAGGATATTTAGATTTTAAAAGAAAAAAATTTAATTTTTCATTTTCTAAAGTTTATTATATTTAAAAATATAGATTTTACTTAACTTATTTTTTATTTTTAATAGATTAAATGATTAATAGATTTAGAGATAACGTTTCAAAAATAAATAAACATTAGTTTTATTATTACTTTTAAATTTCAGATGTAAATTTTGTTAATACATGAAACAAAAAGCTTAACATGTATTTTAAGTGAATATCAAATCATTTTCTCTTTAATTTTATGTATATTATATGATATTGAAGTATTTGTAGCATCAATATAAATATTTTAAATAAAATAAGAGATGTAAACTAGAGATATAAGGGTAAGTATATATATATTCGGTTATCTTCGGATATCTATTCGGGTTCGGGTATTACCCGTTTGGGTTCGGATATCCAATCTCTCTTAACTTAATATCCATTCGGATATTTTGCTACTTCGGTTCGGATTTTTCGGGTCGGATTCGAGTGCGGTTTCGGATATCGGGTAAAGTGTCCACCCCTATTGTTACAAATTATTTCTAAACTGTTTTGACGATTGTGAAAAAAGAAGACAAGTTAATCATAATTTACGAGTTAGGCGTTTTAAAAAAAAAACTTTTTTACAACAATTTACAAGTTAGGGTTAATTAACGAATGTCATTGTTGTCTCTCAAATTGCAATCTATGAGTTTTAGATCTGCATCCACATGCATACCAAAGGTTGTTATCGTGGGAGCATTTGGTGAGAATCTGAATTTATAATACAAATCAGAGTTAATATCATGCTGAAAAATAATACATTAGTCATTAATGCATATGTTGAGGAAAATTATAAATGATAAGTAACATTATACTATATATCAACTATATACCCGACCTAATTATCTGGTGACTTGAGAAACTCTCCGTTTTGTTTGTACTATGCTTCTCGCTCTATCGAGTTGATCATTAGATTAGTTGCTTATGTCATATAGGCGACGTCAACAAATATGATGTGCGCATGACATATGTAAGTTAATTTAATTAGATGGAGAGATTTGAATGTTAAACAAAGACTTTATCGTGACTTTTCACTTTTGGTCGTTCTTAACAAAAGAAAAGTGTGTATTTGATAGTCAACATATCAGTCAGCGATAAGTACTATGTAATGTTGGACATTATGTATAGTAGGTGATTGTAAATTTACGATGCTGGGTGGTCCAAATAAGTAAATTTCTGTTGCAAATATTGGCTATCACAATCGACTCTTGAACCAAATAAAAACGATATATCGATCTCTATTCTCCACCATATTTGATAAAAAAATGTTATTTTTTTTGTGGGATGTTTTATAATCATCTAGACTTTTACTCTCACAATAAATATAGACAATTTTCCTAAAACCCGACCATATAGTTCCAACATTTTTTTCTTAAATTTTTCTCGTGATTCTTTTTTTTAATATAGTGTCAAATCTATTATTATAAAGAAAAGGTGTCTCTCTTCTCATAGAGCCACGTCATCAAATACTCTCTTCTGCATGTGACACCTGTCCCACCATCTTAAACACTGCGTTTCATTAACTTCATTCTACGAGATACGTGGGCTTCGTTATGTGTTGTTAGTGCTCGATAATGTCCACATAGAATCTAGCCCCTTATTGATAATTTAGGGTTCATCAATATCTACGATCTCTGCCATCAGAGAGGCTGAGGTCGGCGTGACGATTCCGTTCGTTGGGGTTTAGATCACGTCCTTTCACCTTCGTTCCATCCATCGAAACGAGACAGTTTCCAGATCGCATTAAACATGTTCCTAACTACCATAGCCACGAACTATGTGTGTGAATCTTCTTAGAGGCGGTATTTCTAAGAGTATAAAAAGGTATGATTTCCTCCTCTCAATACCAATCTCTCTAATATGGTTTTCTTCCTCTTTGTCTCACTCCTCCGAGGGTTTCTGTGAGATTCTGAGTTCCCGTGTGGTTGTTCAGAATTGTAACTGTTTTGTATCTGACCGCAGAATTCAAAGCTAGATACAACGTGTTAGGCTGTTCCAGGATGCAAATAGGTCTTGAATTGATTCATCTCGGCGGCGGCAGTTTCGGCAACTAACGATGCTAACTCTCGAGAACGCCGGTGGTTTCACGTCGTTGCTTGAGCCTCCACTTGCCGTCATTGTATTTTCAAGTACTGGCCCTTACGGAATTTTTTTTGATATCTCCACCGCCGCTTCACCATTACGGAACATTGACTAGCCCAAAACAATCGGTCTCGCAAGAGAATAGAACTCAACAAAAAGGTGAGACACAAGTTATGTTTTGTTGACATTTGATTAAGCCAGTGATTGATGAATCCTTGACGTTATTTATAGGCTAAAAGCTTAACAAAGACGAAGAACAAAGCTCGGAAGAGAACGAGAAGCTTTCATATGTTCATGTTAGAGTTCGCTGTGGTGAAGCAACAGATAGCCATAGCAGAACGAGTAACTTTGCATCTCACATATTTGCACAACTTTTCTTTTTTGATTTTAATCAGTGGATTAATTGCTAATTCATTACTAATTTTCAGATTATAGGCAAGAAGGGAGAAAATTAATACACGGATGAAGCTGCTATAGGAACTGGTTCCAGGCTGTGATAAGGTTTGTCTCTGAGATAATGACTTGCGATCAATATGCTAATTAATCTTAATATCTTCGATTATGCTTAACGACAGGATATTTTTCTAAATAGATTCACCTAAAGATAAGAATATTGAATAGTTTTGATGATATAGTTTGTTTTTGTTAAATAATCAACACAAAAAGTGGATTGCTTAATCGCTTTTTATGAAGAAGAGTGGTTTCTGGTTTGCCAAAGTGGCCTTAAAGGTCTTAACTTTATTATTTCTGTGTTGGGAGAAGTATCCTCACAGGAAAAATTCTGGCTTGAAATCAGAATGCAGCCTTACTCAAGAAGATAGTAATAAAAGTTCCGGAAATGACTTGAGAGACAAAGACGATTTGAGTAGGGATAGATTATCTTTTCGCACATACTCTGTTTTTTCTGTAAAACAAACCTAGCAATGCCTAAGTAGAGCGGCCATTGTTTCTGCAGTTGCCTTCAAAAGTGATGAAGCAGACAATGCAGAAGAAGAAAACAATGATATCTTCTATGATTCCGAAAGTGACCATGTTTTTTGTTTTTCTTTTTTTTTTAGTTTTGAGCCTCTGTTTCTATATCTGATAGAAAATTCCTTTATGAGATTCAGGGAGTTTAGAGACATTGATGACTCTGAGTGACACTTCTGGATTGTTTGGAAGGTCTCAACTTCTCGGATGGGGCTAATTTGTAATTCTCTTTTTTTGTTTTGTTTTTATGCTACAACTAACGTGTAATTCTCAATCTCTCAAACCTTCGTATGCTTTTATCAAGGAAACACAAGAAACTAGAAAATCATGGAAATTGCCTTTTTGTTATATTCTGCTCATTAACTAATAATTGTTGTCTAAAACTTTGGTCAAGCCCATCCATGAAGAACACTTTGGTAACTAATAACTTTGGTTAGAGATATAAAAAGATTGACAAATCACAGTGACTACCAAACAGATAAATAACTTGAATGTTATGTGGCATATTACAGGAGAACAAGATCAACAGCTACATGTCACCCGAACAACATTTAAACTGGATTGGACTCATGCGACCAATATATAGTTGAGCAACATATGCCACCGTATGGTGTCCGTATACCTTTTATAATTTCTTGATAAAATTTCAAACATGATTTCTTTATTTACACGTTTCAAACATTACTTTAACTTCTTCCCAATTATGAACCCGAATTTGAAGTTGTGAATTAAATGTTAATATAGTTGTATTGACAAAAAAAGTTGTAACGTGGGAAAATCCAAAATTTAATACAACCTTCCTACTTAAAATTATGTTACATAGGCACGCAAAATGCATTACACAACTCGACGAAAAACAGAATGCAACATCACCATAATTCTACGAACCTCAATATAAATAAATTAAGAAAAACTGCCAAAACGAAGAAAAAAAAGCAGTATGGTTGTTCCGTTAGTATAATATCATCTTTTAATTGTTTCTTTAGTATAATTTCTTTTATAATCTCAAAACTAACTCTTAATTAATCAAACTAAGCACATTAAACACAAGCTAAAAGTTTAATTGAATTTTAAAATAAAAGGAATTTTTTCTAAAACGTTAAAATTTTTATTTTTTTTTTCTTACTTTTTAGTAAAAATAATTTTTTTACAAACATCTTAAACTTTTTATAAAAGTAAAATTTGTTAAACGTTTTTTATAATGTTTATTTAACGTTTTTATTATAATTTTTTTATAAAGTTACAAATTTTATTTTATTAAAAATTTATTAAAAAAATTACAAAGTCTTATTTCATTAAAAATGTTTTACAAATTTTATTTTTATTTTTATGCAAACATTTTTAAAAAGTTAAAATTAAAATTTCATTTTTCCATTAAAAAGAAAAAACTTTTGGACAAGGTAAATCGACCTATACACGTTTTAGGGAAGTTAGAATATAACAAATATTTTTAAAATATTTTTTAACTGAAATATCATAATTTTCGCCAAAATCAAAATTTTTTATCCGTAGAAGACACTTTCTACACATCCTAGAACCAAAAAAAATAATCTCACAAGCAGATTTTACCTCATTAAAATTTCCCAATAAATTAACTGTATAGTAACCATTTAAAAAAAATTATCAACATATCCCGCGCGAAGCGCGGGTTTTTCCTAGTTTATTAAAAAAACATGTTTTATACATCAAATATAGTCTAAATTTGAAACTCTCGAAACAAAAACTTTACAATCTAGTGCCAAACCAAAATTGCATAAGACTTTTATGTTTCTTGTTGTCCGTAGACTTCAGTTAAAACAAGTCCATTCCTCACATTCTTATCCAAAAGTTAATATAAAACTTGAGTTGAATGGGAAGCTTCCCTATGTAGATGCTTATTCCTTGCACACCAAATCATGTGAATGGAAGCCTTCATAGTGTATCTAACACACAACCTCGATTTGAAATCAAGATGTGAAGTTGAGAGGACCTGACCAATCTCATTCCAAGACGTTGTATGATTCAATTAGAGTATACCTTGCGTAAGGTTGCGCCATATCTAAGAAGAATACTCACAGGAGAAGAACAAATGGTTAAGAGATTCAGCCGAGTTGTTGCAAAGCACACACTGAGTTGGTAAATCCATGTTCCATCGCACCATATGATTTGCCATAGTGAGCCTATTATGCATCGCCAACCATGTTATAAAGGAGTATTTAGGCATAGCATGAGAGAACCAAACAACTTGCGCCTAAACACATTTCTGTTAAACCAGCCTAGTGAGCTCCCATGTCTCGTGAGTAGTGAAGCTTGTGTGATAGTCAGAACCTCTCTTCCATAGGTTAACATCATCACCCTCCATCCTCAAATCTTTTATGGAGTAAATGATGTCTTCAACTTCATTGTACGTCTTAACTCTGTGCCTCTTCCTCTTATGTTGGATAATCACATCATTCATCGTGGCTTGCAAACTAATTTCCATATTAATAAAGCCTCTCTCATCAAATATACGAATCAAAACTCCCATTTCCGACCAGCGATCAAACCATGGAATGTCTCATAAATTCAAGCAATTCATTTTTGATAATACATAACACATAAACATTTATAAATGATAGTTGGAGACTTGGAGTGAACAGATGTGGGAAGACTTCATTTTCTGGTAAGGCAATAGACATTGATCAGTGTAGAGTGGCTCTATCACTTGCATTGATGATATCAGTAGAACTAAACTGTATCCAAGAGTGCGCTTTGTTTTTCAGAAAATTTAACTCATAGATTGTAGAGCGAAGGGACTAAGGTATGCCTTTCAGTGTTGGAGCGAATAGATCCTGCTCTTGAGAGTTAGATGTGATACTAGATGAGTGTTCTTTTTCTTCTTCTATTTCAGAAATGAAAGAGGAGGTTTATAAGCTATGTTGCACCGAGACGGATATGGGACAGATACGGATACGGGAGCGGAAACGGGAAACGGCAAAACTTATAAAAACGGGTACGACACACATATATATATATAATATATATACTCATATATTGAAAAATAAAGATAAATACACTATATATCTTCATATAAAACAGTTTAATATAATATTTTAAATAACAATAATAAGAAAAAAAATCTTTAAACCATTTATTATCAAAATTTGGTTCATTAATAAAAAGTTCATAAACATATCAATAAAATTATAAACTCAAATCTCGTTAAACTCTTACTTTTAGTTTTCTTTTTAAGAAAAAAGTAAATGAAATAGATTGTTAAAAAAAGGTAAATGAATTAGATTAGAGGGTGTAAAAAAGAAAACTAAAAGTAAGAGTTTAAAACAAAATATACATCTCACTACTTTAAGAACAGATTTACACATTCTAATCTAATTCATTTACTTTTTTCTTAAAAAGAAAATTAAAAGTAAGAGCTTAACGAGATTTTGAGTTTATAATTTTATTGATTGATATGTTTATGAACTTGTTATTAATGAACCAAATTTTGATAATAAATGGTTTAAGGATTGTTTTTCTTATTATTGCTATTTAAAATTTTATATTAAACTGTTTTATATGAAGATATATAATGTATTTATCTTTATTTTTTAATAAATGAGTATATATGTATTTTATTTATATATATGTGCAGTACCCATTTCTATAAAATTTTAGTTTTACCGTTTTCTGTTCAGGCTTTCGTAGCTGTCTATGTTTCCCGTATTCGTCTCGGTGCAACATATGATATGACGAAAGTGATGATGGTCCTCTCGCAGCACTGAACGGCACAGAAGCAAACAAAGCCCGAGAAATAAAGAGTCGTAAAGTTAGAATTGATTTTTGAAAGAATGAGCAAAAAATAATTAACAACACTGAAAAAAAATTAAATGACACATGGACAGAATTTATCTGAAGATGATTATGGGCTTCCAAGTTATCAGGCCCATTGGGAAGACATGAAAGAACTCTTTCTTTCGATCGCAAGCACTACATTCAATTTCAACCATACTAGTAGTATTATATATCTGACTGAATCAAATATCTAGACTAAAGTCAAAAAGCAGGAAGTAATGATTTTAATGCGTCACGATTACTTTATCAACCAATCACAGATCTCTAGGACAAAAAGTGAGAGGGACCATATATTAAGCGACACTCTTTCGTTACACGATCAGATCGGTCCTCCACACTCGTTTAATATTATTCCGCCATTATCTTTGAAATCTCTTCATCATTCAATGGCGGCCAGAAAGCCAGGAGTGATCGCTTTGTTCGATGTCGACGGTACTCTCACTGCTCCAAGGAAGGAAGCTACTCCTGAACTGCTCCATTTTATCAGAGAATTGCGCAAGGTATGATGATGACTCATTGTTGTAGCTTCTGTGAATTGGGGTTTATGCCTGGTTAGTGTTCGATGAAATGTCTGTGAGAGTTTCAGGTGGTTACTGTTGGAGTCGTTGGTGGATCTGATTTAAGCAAGATTTCTGAGCAGCTTGGCAAAACAGGTACGTTATTCGTAGAAGCTATGCTCTCTTCTTAGAAGCTCGATTTGGTTTCTAAAGATAGGATCTTTTTGCTACATTGATTAGAAAGCTCACTCTTTTGTTCTGTTCTCTGGTTTAGATCGTTGACTAGATCCATCCATCAACAACAATGATACACAACACAAGATCCTTTAAGTCTATATATTAGTATAGCTGCTGATAGTTTATGTCTGTTTTGATTCTGGAATGTGTTTGAGGTCTCTAAAGTCTCTGTCTTTATCTAAGATATGGCTCTACTTTCTTGCCTTGTGAGTCTCCATCTGTTTGGCTAACGCTTTCGTGTTTGTATTTTCTTGCAGTCACTACCGACTATGATTATTGCTTCTCTGAGAATGGTCTTGTTGCCCATAAAGATGGGAAGCCCATTGGAATCCAGGTGCTTATGAAACACACAGCTTTTACTTTACCCACATTGTTTCTTGATCGTTTTTTTTTTTAAATAGTTTGTTTCTTTTTTCTCAGAGCCTGAAGCTGCACCTTGGAGAAGATAAGCTCAAGGTAAATCATTGTCCCTTATGTGTAGTAGATAGCAGCAGTTGCTTTACATGTTTAATTGATGGTGGGGCGTATGCAAGTGCATGTTGTTTGAATAATTGATGATAGCATACATTTGATGATGCAGGAGTTGATAAATTTCGCGCTGCACTACATTGCAGACTTGGATATTCCAATCAAAAGGTACTTATAAAGATCAACCTCTAGTCTCTCGAGTCAACGTTTTGTTTACCTTACAAGTTTATTAAAGATGCCGCTTCTTCTTGAAATTTGTATGCACAGGGGAACATTTATAGAATTTCGAAATGGAATGCTTAATGTGTCACCGATTGGTCGCAACTGCAGCCAAGAAGAAAGAGACGAGTTCGAGAAATATGATAAGGTAAGAGAAACTTTTTTTAGTTCGGTTCCTTATAGAAAAATCAATCATGAGCATTGTTTGTTTATTAGTGTTGATATCGTTCTAACGTTTTAGTCTTAAAAAAGGTTCAAAACATCCGACCAAAGATGGTGGCTGAACTTCGTGAGCGGTTTGCGCATCTTAACCTTACTTTCTCTATTGGAGGACAGATTAGCTTCGATGTGAGTTTAACTGGAAATGTGGATTATAATAATTAGTTATGACAAATTTATGTATTACTGAGTCTAGTTCCATTTTTATGACTCAGGTCTTCCCTAAAGGTTGGGATAAGACTTATTGTTTGCAATACCTTGAGGATTTCAGTGAAATCCATTTCTTTGGTGACAAAACCTATGAGGTAAAAAAAATCAACTTAACTTTCCAAACTTAAAGAGTAATTTGAATGATTTTCCATTGAGCTTGATGTGTAACAACATGACTTTAACTTCCTGCAGGGTGGAAACGATTATGAAATCTATGAATCACCAAAAACAATTGGCCATTCAGGTCAGATATATCATCTGTTTATCTCTGTAGTATTTGTGTTATCGACACTTTCATGACCAGTAAAATTGTTTCTTTTGCGTTGCAGTTACTAGTCCGGATGATACAATGGCAAAATGCAAGGCTCTGTTCATGTCTTGAAACAGTATCCATCTCAAGAACACTGCCAGAGTTTGACTATTCTTGGCAAATTTTCACAACTTTTGATTATTTACATATCAGAAATGGAGAGAAGTATGTGTTTACATGTGATTCCAATATGTTTGAATTTTGATTTATAAGAATAAAATGTTTAGAAAATGGATGTTAAAGGTTTGTTTTTACAACAGATTCTCTCCATGCTTTACAATAATTTACAAAAAGAATTAGCAAATGATTGTATACCATATATTAATTTTTAAACATAAAAAGCATATAAAACTTCAAACTTGAGAACTGATAAAGATAGTTACTCAGCCGCAGTCACAGGCTCAGGCTTTTCTTCTCCTGCAGCTTCAGGGGCTGCTTCTTCTCCTCCTCCTTCACCCTCGGGAACAGCTGCCTCGTCTTCAGGTTTGTGGTCATCATGAGGAGGAGAAGAGGCACCAGAAGAGGCTGACCTACGGTGGTTAGCGGCAGCTTGATGGACGTTATTGTAACTTCCTTTCTCAAGAAAGAGCTGGTTGAAATGGACTTTACAGTAGAGTACACCGTTGAGAGAAGCGTATGAAGAGTGAGTCAAAGGACAACCACTGTGCGCACACTTGAAACAAGTCTTGTGGAAACATTCTCCTTCCATTGTAACTTTCTCGAGTGGATAGACTGTTTTCTGACAAGTCGCACACTTGTCTTGTGTTCCACTGAAGAATGAAGATAACTTGCTTGGAGCTCGAGTCTTTAAGAGATTCAAAGGGAAAAAAAAGATTAGATTGATGATGAAAGAAACATGCAAACTAAAAGTTCATTACCAGCTGATCATTCGGCTTCTCTGTCTTTCCTGCTAATGTAATTAGATGAAGTTAGCAAAGACAAATGAGAAAACATTCGAAAACAAAACCAAGGAAGAGATAAACTAAAGAGACCTGTGTGAAGGCTCTTGACAGATTCTTTAAAAAGCTGCTCGAAGTGACGCTTGCAGTAAAGAACTCCATCCATTGATGAGTAGTTACTTATCTGTTTGAGAATAGAGTTTCAAGGCACTGTAGAAACATAGTAACAATGAAGAAAGAAAGAAAGAAGGAAGAGAAGTACCACGAGAGCGCCATTGCAATGGCTGCATCTGAAGCAGTTTTTGTGATAAGTGTTTCCTTCTAACGTCAACAAATCCATCACGTAGACGGTTTTGTCACATGCCTTGCATTTATCCAATGTTCCTGTAAACGACATTTTTCTATCTTATGTGTTGTTTTTGGAGTTAAAAGGACGAGGAGAATACAAAAACAGAACGAGTTTTTGTTTCTTTCTTTTCATCAATGAGTTGCATGTCTTATTTATTAGAAGATATTGATTGAGAATCTTGGTTTCTAATGGTAGAGATTCGAAAGAGGAGAGACCATTTAATTCTAGGATTGTTTATTTTACCGATCATCATCATCTTCTTTTTTTAGTTTTTTCCCCGGGCAAATGAATGAAGGGGGTTTCTCTTTCTTGAGCTCTATTTTTAAATGTGGAAAAGAATGACAATAGTCAAAGTTACGAAGCTATTTCATAATTATTTAAATATTAGGGGGCTATGGTAAAATAATTGATGTGAATGGATAAGACATTAAGAGTGTGTAAGAAAATCCATTCATTTAACCACACATCAAATACTTCGTAACTAGGTAATAATCTGTGCCTTACACGGGATGAGATTATTGATTTTGTTATCTTTTTAATAGGTATGGGTATTTGGATATTCGTTGGGTACGGGTTAGTTCTTTTGGATATCGGGTTTTTCGAGTTTGAAAATTAAGTTCCGTTCGGGTATTACAAAATTCTGAGTCGGGTTCGAGTCGGGTTCTTCCGTGTTCGGCTGGGTTCGATTTTGATGTAAAAACCTTGAAAATAACAGAATAACCAAAGTATCTGAAATATGTTTGGATAATAGTACCCAAAGTAACCATATTACCCGATTCGGTTAGGATATTTTGTATCCAAACTACCCAAAAGAACCAAAAAAATAACTAAAATTACTCATTAGACACTGTTATTGAATATTTCTATCAAAACTATCATATTTTATCCAAAAATACACAAAATAATTAATATATTTATTTTTATCATAATTTTAATTTTTGAAATAATTATATATATAATTGTAAACAATATTTTTAAATATATATTTACATTTTGGATATCTTCAGAAACTCATTCGGTTCTCGGTTCAGATCGGGTTGAATACTGGTTCTTCGGATACATCATTTTAGGATCCATTCGGTTATTTATCCCGGGTCTGATCGAGTTCAGGACCCTGATTTTTGGGTCGGTTCTTCAGTTCCAAATATTTTTCCTAGTCTTACTTTTTAAGATAAAAAGAGATTATGTCTGTTTAATCTGGATATTCGTTCTGTATTACGTTATTTTTTCTAACCTACTAAAATATAAATAACATTTTAAATCCATAGTTATTTTGTTTTATTCGGTTGAAATGATCGAAATTTTTCAATTTTCAGTGATACTTAAAATTATTATATTTGTTTGGTTTCATGTAATATGATTTTCTACGGTTCTTATGTCGAACCAATGGTTTCATTAATTCATTTTTAAATTCTAAATGCTTGCAAAATCAAATAAAATCTAAATAATAGTTTAAGAAAAAGGATATCCAATATTATTTGTATTGTTTGTACAAACAATTTTGGAGACATTTTAAGATTATGTATTTTATATAAGATAATCTAATATTACTTGTGTTGTTTGAACTTTCATATGTTAGACATAATATAAAAAGTTATATATTTATATTCATAGAAATTTGTTTTTATTGAGTTTAATAATTTATAATTCTTTAGTAAATTTGCCTAAAATTCATAGGCAAATTTTGTATTACCTTACTCAACCGACTACATTTAATATCTTCTATTTTCATTTTCTGTTTGAATATGATTTAGTAACTTATATAAACTTCCTACTCAAGCTAAAAATCATCGAATTAATTAACTAAATATTTTTTAAATATTATTAACATACATTTCAAAAAGACAATTATAAATATATGTCAAATTGGTTTAGACTAAATCAATTTTGTACTTTGGTTTAGACTAAATCATTTTGACTTTTTTTTTACATCAATCATTTTGACTTCGTTATATGGTTTGGATTATATAGATATATAGTCACCGAGTTAAAATTCACTCATTCGACAAAAACATGCACCCCTTTTCTAATTTTTTAATAATATCTAAAAATAATTTTCCAAAATGATTAAAAAGAAAAAAATAGGTAACATCCAACCACACATCGACTTATTTGATTATTATGAACTTATTAATATATCTAAGTTTGTCTTGGATCATCAGGTGGTAATCTTCTTATATGGTGAATTCACCTTATTAATTTACTCTCACAAATTGTGTATAGAGTGTTATATTTGCTGTGCTGAATATATACACCCGCAGACGTTCTTGAAAATTATGTTATGAAAATTGAACTTTAGATCAAGATAGTTCAAGTGAACCAATCAAACCAAATATTAAATTCAGTGATGTGTGATTTCGACCAGCTGAAACATTATCTCGAACCAAGTTTGGTTTGTTTCTAATTGATTTTGTTTTTTCAAATATTCTTCTATACTTTTCTTGGTTGATACTTGGTATTACCGAAGAGAATCTTCAGTGTGAGTTCAGAATGTATGTACTGTCATCGTAAACGAAAAACAAGAAATAATTTAATAAATAACTGATAGATTTACACAAGACAAAACTTTTTTTTTGGCATTACTTTTAATATAACACAAGTAGACTTAAACATCAGTAGTGGTAAGCTTTTGAAATCTTTAGTCTTCTCACGGTTGACAAAAACATTCTACAAGACAAAACCCCAAATATACAACTGTTTAGTTTTTAAAGAACAATCTAAATAAGGAAATAATAATATCAATGGAGGAACAAGACTACATACTCCCAACCATCATCCAGTTTAGTTTCAATTTTGATGTTTGAGTTGCTATCAGTTTTCATCATAAACTTTAACCTATGATGAGATAATAACTCTGGCAAACAAACAAAAAAATCCTATGAAATAGTAACTGGCGCAAGTATTCTAGTTCTGTCAATTTATTAATCTATTCTTTTAATGAGGAAACAATTTCAAAGCGGCTTAAAAGAAAGAAAAAAGTAGTTGTTATAAAACTCAGAAGAAAATGGTTCTGTTTCGTGACTATCTCTCTCTCTCTTTCTCTCGTGTGTTTGACAAGCAAGAAAAGAAATAAAAACAGAGACACGAGATTTGGTAACCCAGTATCAACGCATCGGTGTGATGACGTCTACTCTGGGGCCGGATTCAATCCAGGCAGTATATAAATCAGGAGATGGTGTTTTCTTACAGCTCAAGAACAGAGCAACAAACTCTCTAAAGCTCTCAAATGTCTTAACTCTCACAACGTAAAGAAGACATGAATGTAAGGTTTTATAGCAAAACCCTACGTAAAGTGAATACTCTGTCGCGACCAGAAGTTTCACTTTCTTTCTTCCCTCTTTTGCCAAATCCCGGTTTAGTCTGTACAATAACCAGCTTCAACTGAACCGACTTTCTTCTTAATTCAAACCGCAAATCAGCTTCAAACCGAAACCTCTCTGAACTTGAATCACAAGAAAGCAAAAGCTTCAACATTCTCCACCTTGATTCAAGTTTCATCTTCTTCTCGATATACTACACAAACTTAGGACTTAACCTCCGGCAGTGACGACTCTTCGTCTCAGTTGGTCAGCTTTAGAAGATCCAAGGCTGCAACAAACTTGTTCACAGGAACAGACTTGGTAGAATGTCCGCTGGATTCCTTGAAGTGTGTATCTTGCTCACTTCAACCTCACCATCTTTGATAATATATCTGATGAAATGATACTTCCTTGCTACATGTTTTGTCCTTTCATGAAACGTGTTGTTCTTAGACAAACATATAGCAGATTGTGAATCACACCAGACCGTTGCTTTCTCTTGTTTGAACCCCATATCACTGATCAAACCCTTTATCCAGATCGCCTCTTTCACAGCTTCTGATAACGCAACATATTCAGCCTCTGTAGTTGACAGTGCTACAACAGACTGAAGACATGATCTCCAACTCACAGCATTACCTCCCACTGTAAACACGTATCCACTGGTTGATCTACTCTTGTCCAAATCTCCAGCAAAATCTGAATCACAATACCCTTGTATCCTGAACTCTTTACTCTTCGTAAACACCAAGTTCAGGTCAGACGAACCTTTAACATATCTGAGCAACCATTTTACTGCTTCCCAATGTAACTCTCCAGGCTTGCTCATGAACCTATTGATCAACCCAATAACATAAAACAAATATGGTCTTGTTCCCACCATTGCATACATAAGACTTCCTACGGCACTTGAGTATGGAAATCTTTCTGTATCAATGCATTCTGAAGCATCCTTAACCGCAGATAACTTAAAGTGTCCTCCAATCGGTGTGTTCACTGTTTTAGCCTCATGCATGTTAAACCTCCAAACCACCTTGGAAAAGTAGTTCGACTGAGACAAATACAGAACACCTTTCTTTATGTCTCTCTTGATGTCAATGCCCAAGATCCGACTTGCAGCGCCCATGTCCTTCATTTCAAACTCTGAACTCAGCACTTCCGTAATCTTGACGATTTCTGCCATTTCCTTTGCAGCTAGAAGCATATCGTTCACATAAAGTAGCAAATACACCCAGCCGCTTTCAACTCTCTTTACATAAATACAGGAATCTTGTTCACTTCTCAGAAAATTCTGCTTCTTCATAAACTGATGAAATCGCTTGTTCCAAAGCCTTGGTGACTGTTTTAAGCCATAAAGAGATTTCTTCAGTAGACAGACCTGATCCTTTCCTTGATTCACCTCAAATCCCTCAGGTTGTTCCATGTACAGCTCCGGATCAAGAGTTCCGTGCAGAAATGCAGTTTTTACGTCCATTTGTTCAAGCTCCATATCTTGATTCACAACTACAGACATCAATATCCTTATGGAGACATGTTTAACAACAGGTGCAAAGACTTCTTGATAGTCTATGCCCTCTCTCTGCGTACACCCACGAGCAACCAATCTTGATTTGTGCCTCTCAGGTTCAACTCCGGGAATACCAGGCTTCTTCTTGTACAGCCACCTGCAACTGATGACCTTCTTTCCTTCTGGTCGATCAACAACATCCCAGGTATGGTTTCTCTGTAGAGAATCCATTTCTTCACCCATTGATCCGTTCCACTTAACCCACTCCTTTGATAACTTAGCCTCATGATAGCATCTTGGTTCCTCAATTTCCACATCTTCTGCTGCAAGAAGTGCAAATGCTACCATGCTGTAATCAGTGAATCTTGTTGGTGGAGCAGTAACACGTCTAGCTCTGTCTCTGGCTAGCTGATAACCAGCAAGTTCAACTTCCTCATTGTTTTGATCTTCTGTTGCATCGATGAACTCTTCATCAGACTCGCTAGAACTCTCAACATCAGCTCCACCTCTAGCTGAATGCTCTGTATTTGACTGATGTTGTTCAGTCTCGTTCTCTGGCCTGACATCAACACAAACCTCAACTCTGCTTGAACCACTCGACTCTCCTGTATCTGGGCTCTCTTTCACGTTCTTCTTCTCTGACTTCACATCTTTATACATCAACTCTTCTTGAAACACGACGTTTCTGCTAATCACACTCTTCTGTTCGTCCAAAAGCCACACCTTGTAACCTTTTGTTCCTGGAGGATATCCCAAGAAAACCCCTTTCAATGCTCTTGGTTTCAGCTTCCCTTGATCATGATGAACAAAGCAAACTGAGCCAAACTTTCTCATATGTTTATATCCTGGTTTTCTGTTCAGCCACAGCTCTTCTGGTACGTTGTGATCGATTGCAGAGCTTGGAGAATGGTTGATCACATAGGCTGCTGTAGAAGCGGCTTCTGCCCAAAACTCTTCTCCAAGACCTGATTCATTTAGCATACATCTCACCTTCTCCATTAGTGTACGATTCATCCTTTCTGCAACACCGTTTTGTTGTGGTGTGTAGGTACAGGTGCGATGTCTCTCTATGCCATGTTCTCTGCAATGATCATCAAACTTTGTGTTGCAAAACTCCAACCCATTTTCTGTTCTCAGAACCTTCACCTTCTTGTTCATCTGATTCTCTACAAGGTTTTTCCACTCATAGAACTTGTCAAATGTCTCATCTTTAGTCTTCAAGAACATCAACCACACCTTCCTTGTCTTATCTCGATGATGGATAAGAAATATTATTTTCCAGACAATGATGGTGTAGTGTTTGGGGACCCCCACAGATCATCATGCACATAACCAAGAGCGTCTTCAGTGTCATGCCTCCCAAGGTTAAAACTCAGTTTCTTAGACTTCCCCATTACGCAATGTTCACAGAACTTGAGCTCCTTAACCTCGTTTCTGTTTATCAGCCCTTTTCCAGTCAAGATCTTCATGTTGTTGATGCTCATGTGTCCGAGCCTGCTATGCCACAAAGTAGTTTTATCTGACTTGTTCAACTCCGCATTGCAAGTCTCTTGCACAACAGTTTCTCCATCCATAATATACAGACCATTCACCAGGTTACCATGGAGTGCTGTCTTCTTCTGCTTGAAGTACCTGACTTTACCATCTTTGCCTTCATGCTCAAAACCAAGCTTATCAAGGGTTCCAGTGGAGATGAGATTTCTTCTCAGATTAGGCACATATCTGACATTCTTCAGCATCGTGATCGTACCTCCGTGTGTGTTGATTCTGATTGTCCCTTGTCCTTGTGACTGAACTGTATGATCATCACCCAACAAGATAGTTGTACCTCCATTATCATGTAGGTCAAAAAACCAGTCTCTACACGAGGTCATGTGAAACGTACAACCTGAATCCAACACCCAAACATCTTTTGCTTGATCACTCATGCTCAATGACTCAGCGTCAATCAACTTCTCAGTAATAACTCCTGCCTCTCCCTGACCCTCAGTTCCGAATTTCTTCTTCCTTGCATAACAGTCTTTCTTTGTGTGGCCTTCTTTCTTGCAAAACCAGCAAGTAACCCTTCATCTTGAGTTAGATCTACCTCTTCCCTTCCCATTTGATTCCCTAGGACCTTTAGAAGAAGACCTTCCTCTCTCTCTTGTACACAAGCTTGCTCCAGAATTTTTATTATCCTTAGCAGCTTCTTGAATCTCTCTTTCTCTGGATCGTACAGCTGACACGACTTCCTCCAGAGTTAGAGAGTCTCTTCCATACTTCAGAGTATGCTTGAGCTGATCATAGCTCGACGACAGAGACGTTAAGAACAAGATCGCTTGAACTTCATCTGAAACCTTCACATCAAAACTTCCAAGCTCAGCAACAATCTTGAGAAAGTCATCCACATTCTTGTCTATGCTCAATGACTCATCCATCTTGAACGTGTAGAACTTTAGCTGCAGATGCACACGGTTAGGTAGAGACCTTTCCATATACAACCTGTTTAACATCGACCACATCTCTGCAGCAGTAACACAATGCTCAATCTTTCTCATCACATGGTCACCAAGACCTCTTATCATCAATCCCATAGCTTTCTCAGATTTTTCTTCCTTTATGGGATCACGAACTGTCTTTGTCAGCGGCACAGAAGAGTCTGTTTCTTCTCCTTCAACAGGGCTCTTCTCTTCGCTTCTGGTGAGAGGAACCTCCATCTCCAACTTGTGGTCTGTGACAATGTCTTTTAGACCCAATACACGAAAATGAGCCATCATTCTTGTCTTCCACATACTGAAATCTCCAGTACCATCGAACCTGTCGATCTTCAGCCTTGAAACCCCCACAAGATCTTCAGACATCTTGTAACCAGCAAACTACCACTCCTCCTTGCGTAAAGGTCACGCCTTTAAGACAAAGCTTGTGTTTTTATGACAAAGCTTCAATCTTTCTCAACCTGATGCTAAGAACACCGAAAGTTGGAACCTTTATGATGAAACTTGATGTATTTCCACCAAAAGGTTACACCTTTCTTCTCAAAGCTTCAACCTTTACTCTTCTCTTCAACAAAGCTTGAAACTTTATGATTTTTCTTCAGAGATTTAAGCTTTCCTCAAGATCCTGAGCTCTGATACCACTTGTTATAAAACTCAGAAGAAAATGGTTCTGTTTCATGACTCTCTCTCTCTCTCTCTTTCTCTCGTGTGTTTGACAAGCAAGAAAAGAAATAAAAACAGAGACACAAGATTTGGTAACCCAGTATCAACGCATCGGTGTGATGACGTCTACTCTGGGGCCGGATTCAATCCATGCAGTATATAAATCAGGAGATGGTGTTTTCTTACAGCTCAAGAACATAGCAACAAACTCTCTCAAGCTCTCAAATGTCTTAACTCTCACACAACGTAAAGAAGACATGAACGTAAGGTTTTACAGCAAAACCCTACGTAAAGTGAATACTCTGTCGCGACCAGAAGTTTCACTTTCCTTCTTCCCTCCTTTGCCAAATCCCGGTTTAGTATGTACAATAACCAGCTTCAACTGAACCGACTTTCTTCTTAATTCAAACCGCAAGTCAGCTTCAAACGGAAACCTCTCTGAACTTGAATCACAAGAAAGCAAAAGCTTCAACAGTAGTGAATAATTAGAAAACTTTAGATATATAAACATCTTTTCTATATGTATTTATACATATACTTACAGAGGATGGATGCGTTGAACATGAAATCTAGGGTTCTGATTAACTCATGGTAGCCATTAAGAGACATGAGATCGATCTTTCTCCCAATTGGAACTCCCTCCATGTTCACTTTAACGTAGAAGCTCCCTACGCTGTTACACTCGTTCTCTTCTTCCTCCTCCTCCGCCACCGCAACCGTATAATCTGCCGCCGGATCTACAATAGAATACATGTAACAACCATGAGTTAATATTGCGTCCGAAGTATTGCGTCCCTGAGGATGCCCCAAAGCTGAGTCCGAGCCTTAGATCCGTGCTTAGGTTTCGACTACTCGAAGAGCCACCATTAAGCGCTGCATCCACTTCGGGAAAATCCGTTCAAACGTAACAGCTTCCCTTGCGTTATTGAAGATCAGACTCAGTGATATATAGTCCTATATACAGTAGAAGACTATGAAAAACATAAAGTTTCTTCTTCGTACAACGTATCAAATCTTCTCCTTCTCTCTTACAATCTTCCATAGTTACTACTATGTCTCTGCTCAGCCCTTAACTCTCCCTGTTTGCAAACGGCAACCTCACCACGAATTTCGAGGCGAGTTTGGCCTTCGTAACTGGAGTTCCAGCCAATATAATGTTCTCACTAACTTTTGTCCTTCTCGTCTACGCTAAGTGCTACCTCATCGATCTCGGGTCAAGAACCCGCGACAGAACACGGCAAGACTCGAAGGGAGAGTACGATGAGTTGGGTCCATCCATCGTCCACAGGAAATGATTCTAACTGTTTCTGGTTCGTGGTGGTGAGTTTGGTACGATCTATATCCCCTTGCTGAGATGGGAATTGAAATTATATGTTGTTATTGTGGTTGTTTCTTGTCGTTTGACGTCAAAGCTATGAAAAAAAAATTCGTTATGTGCCTTGTCATTTAAGCAAAAAAAGGAAAGAAATTTAGGCAATAAATGTTTTTTTCTTCAAATCGCTCAGAGAGTGACACGTGGAATGGAGCATTTTCATGTATTCTGGTGAAAACCGTTTAAGGAAAACCTTAAAAATGCTTTTCCTTTAATATATAGGGGATTATTAGTTTTAACTCGATAAAATATTTCATACGATTACAGCAGATACTCCATAAAATCTTTCCCGATGTGTTTTTTTACTTTTTTACACCGTGTCCGTGACTCAAAAAATGGTCAATAGTAATTTGAAGTTGACCAGAAAAATTACATATAATAACTATATGAATCCATACATCGACAAATATATTAGTTTGTACCAATAAATCAAATATGAAGTTGGCGATACATTACGCTAATTAAGTTTCGTTTTAGAACTGTTTAGTTAGACATGATGCAACAACTTTGAAGAATACACTTAACGCATATGTAGGATGTAGCAAACCTTCATTATGAGATTGATTAACCTTACGTGGAACTGTGGAAGTCACTCATCTCCCCACAACCATATCAAACGGCTATGATTCGCGAAGCTATTGCTTGGTAAACATGTGTTACTGTGTTACAGTCTCTATAAGTCCATATCCGATCTTTATGGTTTGTCTTCTCTTAACGTATATGCTTTGTTTTCGAAACAGAGTGTTAAAAATGGCTATGTTGCAGTGAATGTGTTTGGACAGAGCTCGAGATTACAACCATTGAGTACAGAGAATGAAGAGCGAGATGAATTGATGTCTATATGTGATTACATTCTTAAGTTATTCCAAAATATCTTGGTGCTAAGGTTGAGGTAAACTATACGATTCACAACTATCTTACTTGCGCCTCACGCTATCTATACTTTTTTTTTGTAACTTAAACGTTTGATCTTGTTGTTGTTCCAGTTTACAGATTTAAGAAACAAAGCTAAGATTCGATATTCTCATGAATATTCGTGCTTTGAGAAAACTCGATAATTTGCTAATGGTAAGTCCAATACTCGAATCAAGATTCACGAGTATCAATATGATTGGTTTTGATTTTGATTATTGTAGGAGATATTGGATGGTTTTACGGACATTAACCATTAACGACTCAAGTCTCAGTGACATGTGAAGATGCAAGAAGAGCTTGCAGATGTCAATAGTTTTCCGTGACTAACTAGGCGATGAAATCACTGATGCTGGAGGCATTAGTCGTTACTACATAAGGCATGCGGAGTGGTGGGTTACCATGTGGATGCAAGGATATGCTGAGATGGAGAAGAATAAACTGAGGGTTTATGTCTTGATGTAGTCGTTGAAGTAGTTGATGATGCAGTGTGTGTCAGAGAGTGAACCAGGAGGCATGCGGAGTGGTAGAGACCATGTGGACGCGAGATGCTGAGCTGGCGTGGGATAAACTTGAGGAGCAAGTTTATACCGTGGAAAAAAGGTAAGAGATAAACTTGGGAGCAAGTTTATGCCTTGAGAAATAAGTACATTCCAAGAAAAGGAAAGTGTACTTATTAATACGGAAGTTGTCCATATATCCATGTTGCCTTGGAGACTAGGTTTCAGGAACGTGGAGATCACTATAAAAGAGCTATAGAGTCGTGGGTATCCAATAAACATTGGGGGCTATTGTTATAGAGAAAGGGTAAAAATCCCTTAGGGTGTTCTTGGGTCGTGCCGAAGCAGTTGCTGAGGTACTTGACGGTGGAGAGACATGAGCGGGTAGCTTAGGAATTGTTCAGTGGCGTGTGTTAGGGTAACACTAGACGGTAAAAAGTTGATTAAGCAGAACTTGTAATTGAGTTGTACAAGACGATTCTAATAAAGCTATTGGTGTGTGCTTGTGTATTATCTTTCTGGTTTACCTTCTGCATTACTTAATTTTGGTGTTATATTTGCACTTACAACATGGAATATCATGATTCTTACCTCACTACTCTCCCAAAGGTATATATGTATATACGTTACTGTCTGAATTATCAATACTATTAAAACTTGATCATGACCATTTTGTAAAAAAATATGTCCAATTATTTATAAATTTATTCTAAATGATTATCTAAATATATCATGTAACCACCTTAATTATATACCAAATATGATTACAAATTAAAAACACAAATATAATTATAAGAAATGTAAATATAAAAATTAAATTTCTAAAAAAAAGTTAAAAAACAGAAAATATTTTCCTTTTGAAAGGCGGATCAAGAATCTAGTTATCTATGTTAAAACTATAGTAATCAATAAGGTGTTTTTGTCTTTTTTCGAATAGGTGGGCAAGCAAGTGTAAGAGACATGATATACAAGAAACGGGCACTGTTGAGAAGTTTTATCCAGACCAGCTTATCGATATTTATCGGAGCACGAGGCGCTTGAGCTCGCGCCGACAAAGTCGAGGCGTCACTGGTTTATGGTAACATGGAGGTTGTAAGACTGGAGGGTTGAGTCACTCTAAGTCCTCATGGACATGATGGAAGGTGATGCTGAACGTGAGAATGACAACCTCCGCCCGAGCCGGGGGACCAGGAGCTTACTCTTTTGTCTCAAGCAGAGATACCCTGAACTCTCGCAGACCTCAATGACATCTGCAAGATTCAGTATAACCGAGTGAGTAATATAAAATCTTTTTTTTTTACATTTTTTTAAGATCCTGAGGAAACATTGAAATGTATATTTTGATGATCAGTATATCATGTGTTATTTTGTCTTGAACATGATATGGGAAAGGCGTTAGTGTCGGAACAGTGAGGAACAGATATTATTAGGGTTTCAATACTAGTTTTTATTCTTTGGAGCACACAAAAAAAAAAATTAATTTTACATTCCTCTGGATGTAATAAGAGTACAAAACAAAAACATTTTACTAAATTTATTGTAAACAAACTTGACCGTTTTTTTTGTTAAGTACATCCCTAAATCTCTCAACACTACTAAAGAACATAGTGATTGTGACAGTGAAGATGATGATGAATCAAAAGAAGCTTAAGCCACATTTGGAACAAATTTAAGCTATGATTGGTGTAAATCTTTTGGGGGTGTTGGCCTGTAGGTTTTAATATTTTAAAATATATACCTATATACTTTTCAAAGTAGAGTTCAGCAACTTCTTTTCAGACTCAATGTGAGGGCCTTTTTCAAACCCTTCTAGAGTAGATTCAAGACCAAAGTTATT
>NW_026616589.1:0-23487 GCF_000801105.2 Raphanus sativus | reverse complement strand
AATCATCTGGATAGAAAGTGGGATATCTTCTTACCTCACAACTCCTATGAGATTTATTCAACTTCCTGTTATTCTCCACTGATTAGTGTGTTTCCAAAATAAGCTTCTTAGATCTTGGTTCATCCTGGTTTGATAAGAATCAGAAGACAATGGCAATAATGTCCGAACAGGCTAATCTGGAATCACTGGATAGAAGGTGGAATATCTTCTTGCTCACAATACTGATGAGATTTATTCAACTTCCTGGTTATTCTCCACTGATTAGTGGTTCCAAATAAAGCTTCTTATATCGTGGTTCATCCTGGTTTGATAAGAATCATGAAGATTTGGCCATATGTCTGAACAGGCTAATCTGGAATCATTTGGATAGAAAGTGGGATATCTTCTTACTCACAACTCCTATGAGATTTATTCAACTTCCTAGTTATTCTCCACTGATTAGTGGTTCCAAATAAAGATTCTTAGATCGTGGTTCATCTTGGGTTTGATAAGAATCATGAAGATAATGGCATATGTCCGAACAGGCTAATCTGGAATCATCTGGATAGAAGTTGGGATATCTTCTTGCTCACAACACTTATGAGATTTATTCAACTTCCTGGTTATTCTCCACTGATTGTGGTTCCAAATAAAGCTTCTTAGATTGTGGTTCATCCTGGTTTGATAAGAATCATGAAGATATTGCCATATGTCCGAACAGTCTAATCTGGAATCATCTGGATAGAAAGTGGGATTATCTTCTTACTCACAACTTATGAGATTTATTTAACTTCCTGGTTATTCTCCACTGAATAGTGGTTCCAAATAAAGCTTCTTAGATCGTGGTTCATCCTTGTTTAATAAGAATCATGGAAGATAATGGCATATGTTCGAACATGCTAATCTTGAATCATCTGGATAGAAAGTGGGATATCTTCTTACTCACAACTCCTATGAAATTTATTCAACTTCCTGGTTATTATCCAATGATTATTGGTTCCCAATCAAGCTTCTTACATATTGGTGTTCATCCTGGTTTGATAAGAATCATGAAGATATTGCCATATGTCCGAACAGTCTAATCTGGAATCATCTGGATAGAAAGTGGATATCTTCTTACTCACAACTCCTATGAGATTTATTCAACTTCCTGGTTATTCTCCACTGATTAGTGGTTCCCAACAAAGCTTCTTATATTATTGGTTTATCCTGGTTTGATAAGAATCATGAAGATAATGCATATGTCCGAACATGCTAATCTGGAATCATCTGGATAGAAGGTGGGATATGTCTTTTACTCACAACAGTTATGAGATTTATTCAACTTCCTGGTTATTCTCCACTGATTAGTGGTTCCAAATAAAGCTCCTTAGATCGTGGTTAATCCTGGTTTGATAAGAATCATGAAGATATTGCCATATGTCCGAACAGGCTAATCTGGAATCATCTGGATAGAAAGTGGATATCTTCTTACTCACAACTCCTATGAGATTTATTCAACTTCCTGGTATTCTCCACTGATTAGTGGTTCCAAATAAAGCTTCTTAGATCGTGGTTCATCCTGGTTTGATAAGAATCATGAAGATAATGGCATTGTTCGAACAGGCTAATCTGGAATCATCTGGATAGAAAGTGGGATATCTTTCTTTCTCACAACTCCTATGAGATTTATTCAACTTCCTGGTTATTCTCCACTGATTAGTGGATCCCAATCAAGCTTCTTATATATTGGTTCATCCTGGTTCGATAATAATACACTCCTAGGATGCTTCTCTGGATGGAAATGGGATAGATCCTTGCAAGTAGAGAATCAGAGACTCAATCTCTTCAAAGCTGTGGATCGAATGGTGACACAAGAGATGTATGATCTCTTGATACTCCTAAGTGATGATCTCGGATATGAACACCTTGATAATCACTCTTATGGGTTTTGTTAGATATGACTCACTACCAAAATACTCAAGAACACTCAGACTACAAGGGAACTCGCAGCCGACAGAGAGAACAAGAGAATAAGATAAAAGGTTGGATAACTTCATTAGGGTTTCCGAGTTACATATATATAGAGAGAGTAAGGAACATGCTCCTTAGTCTCTAAATGTGTCACATAACTAAACCATAGACTAAAAATAAAACATAAGATAAATTACAAAAGAGTCTTCTTGTAGTCTTGAACTGAGATCATCAAGTGAGTGATAGGAAAGCAACATATGGCCTCGTTAAAAACCTATCTTTGGAAAACCCAGTGGGACAAAACCAAAGATAGGGAAAAGAGCACACATATGTTACTTGCTCACTTGATGTCTATCTTGGAGCTGAGATGGCTTGAATGGTAGTAAGTGTGTCTTGGTTGACCAAGCTTCTTCCAAGACATTCTTCTTGCTTCATGGATGTCTTAAGTAGTCCTCCAATGGCTTCTTTGAGTTGCTTGCTTCTGGCTCGAGTCATGGGACCCTTAGGCATGGTGAGAGCATCTTCATCAGCTGGTTCCTCCATGGTCTCTTTGTCTTCTTTGCTTGACTGGTCCATGATCATATCATCCCCTCCCTCTTGAAAAGGATTTGTCCTCAAATCTGGCTCATCTGCAACAAAAGAGATCAAGTCAGTAACATTGAAACTATTGCTTATATCATACTTACCTTGAAGATCAAGCTTGTAAGCATTGTCATTGATTTTCTGGATGATCTCAAAAGGACCATCTATCCTCGGCATCAGCTTAGACTTTCTTTCTTTGGGAAACCTCTCCTTGCGCAAGTGAACCCACACCATGTCACCTACTTCAAAGATCATCTCACGCCTGCCCTTGTTTGCTCTCTTAGTGTACTGCTTTGTCTTCTCAATAATGTTCTTTCTAGCCTGCTCATGAATCTGCTGCACCATCTCTGCTTTCTTTTTCCCATCCATACTGACCCTAGCACACTCAGGTAAAGGCATTAGATCCAAAGGAGAGATGGGATTGAACCCATAAACAATTTCAAATGGAGAATACTTAGATGCAGAGTGTTGAGCATGATTATAAGCAAATTCACAGTGAGGCAAATATTCTTCCCATGATTTCAGATTCTTTTTAATGAATGCACGCAAGAGAGTTCCAAGAATTCTATTAACTACCTCAGTCTGTCCATCAGTTTGTGGATGACATGTAGTAGAGAACAACAGTTTAGTACCTAGCTTAGACCAAAGAGTCTTCCAAAAATAACTAAGAAACTTAGTATCTCTATCAGAAACTATAGTCCTAGGCATGCCATGAATGCGCACAATCTCTTTAAAGAACAGGTTTGCAACATGTAAAGCATCATCAGTCTTATGGCAAGCAATGAAATGTGCCATTTTAGAAAATCTATCCACAACCACAAAGATAGAATCCTTACCTGTCTTGGTCCTTGGCAATCCGACAACAAAGTCCATTGATATATCATTCCAAGGGTGAGTAGGATTAGGTAAAGGAGTATACAAACCGTGGGGTTGGATCTTTGACTTGGCTGCTTTGCAAGTTGCACACCTTCCACAGATTCTCTCAACATCTCGTTTCATGTGTGGCCAAAAGAAGTGATCCTGCAAAACCTTAAGAGTCTGGGCAATACCAAAATGTCCCATTAAACTTCCTCCATGGGATTCCCTGACAAATAAATCTTTTAAAGAACAGTTAGGCACACACAGTCTATTATCATAGAATAAGAATCCATCCTGTCTAAAGTAATGCACTGCAGCATATTTCTCACACGATTGATAAGCTTCCTGAAAGTCAGAATCAGTTGCATACATATCTTTAAGTTGTTGAAATCCTAGCAACTTAGCATCAAGAGTATTCAAGAGAATATACCTTCTTGATAGTGCATCAGCAACTATATTTTTCCTTACCTTGTTTGTATTTGATCACATAAGGAAAGGTTTCAATGAATTCTACCCATCTGGCGTGTCTCTTGCTGAGTTTGCTTTGCCCCTTGAGATACTTGAGAGACTCATGGTCGGTGTGAATGACAAACTCCTTTGGCCATAGATAATGCTGCCAAGTCTGTAGAGCTCTCACCAAGGCATATAGTTCTTTGTCATAAGTGGCATAGTTGAGAGTAGCTCCACTTAGTTTCTCACTGAAGTATGCAATGGGCCTTCTATCCTGCATCAACACAGCACCAATACCAATTCCTGAGGCATCACATTCGATTTCAAATGTGTTAGAGAAATCAGGAAGTATAAGAAGAGGAGAGTTAGTAAGCTTCTCTTTGAGGGTTTGAAATGAGGTTTCTTGTGCTTCTCCCCACTTGAATCCTACATCTTTCTTGATGATCTCAGTCAGTGGAGCTGCTATAGTGCTGAAGTCCTTCACAAATCGCCTATAGAAGCCTGCTAGCCCATGGAAACTCCTTACTTCATTTATGGTTTTAGGAATCGGCCACTCTTGTATGGCTTTCACCTTCTCTTGATCCACCTTTACTCCATCTGCACTCACAAGAAAGCCTAGGAAGACCAAGTTATCCGTACAGAAAGTACACTTCTTAAGATTAGCAAAGAGCTTTTCTTTTCTCAAAACATCAAGAACAGTCCTAACATGAACTATATGCTCTTCTAAGCTCTTGGAGTAAACTAGGATATCATCAAAAGTAAACTACCACAAACACTCCTATAAAAGATCTAAGCACATGATTCATCAATCTCATAAAAGTACTAGGAGCATTAGTTAAGCCAAAAGGCATCACCAACCACTCATACAAACCATGCTTAGTCTTGAAAGCAGTTTTCCACTCATCTCCCTCTTTCATTCTAATTTGATGATACCCACTCTTAAGATCTATCTTAGAAAAGACACTAGAGCCATGCAATTCATCAAGCATATCATCTAATCTATGAATAGGGTGGCGATACTTCACTGTTATGTTGTTTATGGCTCTGCAATCAACACACATGCGCCAGCTACCATCTTTCTTAGGCACAAGGAGAACTGGAACAGCACGACTCATACTCTCTCGGATATGGCCCTTCTCCATCAGTTCCTCCACTTGTCTTTGCAACTCCTTAGTCTCAACAGGATTGGTTCTGTATGCTGGTCGGTTAGGAAGAGTGGAGCCAGGAACAAAGTCAATCTGATGCTCAATCCCGCGCACTGGTGGCAATCCTATGGGGTTATCTTCTGGAAACACATCAGTATACTCCTGCAAAAGAGAGACTAGTTCACTAGGATAATCCTGTGTAAGATCAGTGATTGTTAGCAAAGTCTCTTTAAACATAAGTAAAACAATAGAGGATTGAGAGTAGAGAATTCTTTTGATATCTCCCTGTTTGGTATAGAGGCTGTGATGTTTCTGATCAGGTTTAAGGTCGATCTCTTTCTTTTTCTGAAGCTGGAGCTGATCCGCTTGAACTTCTTTAGGTGACAAAGGTACCAGCACTGTCTTCTTTCCATTAAACTCAAAAGAGTGCTTGTTACTGAAACCATCATGAACCACTCGCCTATCAAACTGCCAGGGTCTACCAAGAAGGATATGGCTAGCTTCCATTGGTAAAACATCACACAAGATCTCATCTTCATATCTACCAATGGCTATAGGTATCAGCACTTGATTGGAGACTCTCATTTCACCTTCTTCATTGAGCCATTGCAGCCGGTAAGGTCTAGGATGTTTCTGAACTTTCAAACCCAATTTCTTCACCATGGTCTCACTAGCTACATTGACACAGCTTCCACCATCAATAATAAGGCTGCACACCTTACCCTGAACCAAACACCTAGTGTAGAAGAGGTTCTCACGCTGCTCAGTCTCTTCAGTCTTAGTTTGCAAGTTCAAGAGTCTTCTTGTCACCAAACAACCTTCCTTTAATCGGTTCTACTTCACTTCCCTCATCAGACCTGTCCAGATTAGAACCGGAGTGCTCTTCTTCTGATTCATACTCTCCATTCTCAAGTAGAATCATCACCTTCTTGTTGGTGCACTCATTGGCATAGTGCCCTCTGCCTTGACACTTGAAACACTTCACATCTCGAGTTCTAGAGCTTGTAGCTTCCGCCTTGCCATTATCTTTGCTGTATGGGATGCTAGGCTTGGATTCTTCTTTCTGCTGAGGCTTGCTATCTTTCAGATGGGATGGTTTCTCTTCTTTAGTGTACTGATACTTGCTGGACCCATAGTTGCCTCGCGAGTGATGCTTTCTCTTAATCTGTTGCTCCACCAGAATAGCTTTGTGCAACATCTCTTCTATCTCAATGTAGTGTTGCATCTCCACACTGTCTTGAATCTCGCGGTTAAGTCCTCCAAGAAACCTGGCCATAGTAGCTTCTCTGTCCTCAGATATACCAGCTCTCAACATCAGCAACTCCATCTCCTGGTAGTACTCTTCCACAGTCTTGGATCCTTGTGTAAGTCTCCTCAATTTCTGATGAAGATCCCTGTGGTAGTGGTTATGCACAAACCTTTTGCGCATAAGAGACTTCATCTCTTGCCAAGTATCAACCGGGTACTCTTGATTCATCCTCCTAGTAGTCACCAGTTGATCCCACCAACTCAAAGCATAATCATAGAACTCAGTTGCAGCAAATTGAATCCTCTGAACATTGGTGTAGTGTCGGCAGTTGAATACAATCTCAATCTTCTTCTCCCATTCAAGATAAGCATCAGGATCAACTTTGCCATGGAAGGGAGGGATCTTAAGCTTCAAACCAGAAAGCTCATCACGGTAAGGTCTTCTTTCATCATGATCACGACGAGTTCTCCTTCTACTACCTCGTGATGCTGAGGAAGAACCACTTCTCTCACTTTGGTGGCGCTCATAGTAGTTATCAGTCTCTTGTGAACCACCATGCTCTTGCGGAGTGTGAGTTTGACGGATCCTCCTGCTCTCATTACTGTGACCTTGACCAGTAGCTTGTCTAATCTCTTTTCTGATCTCTTCCATGTTTTGTTTCATCATCTCATTCATGCTCTCCAACATAGTCTTATTAAGCTGAGCAGTCATAGCTTCCATCAACATCTTGTTCCTTCTCATCAATTCTGCCTCTTCCTTGTTGGAAAGAAGATAAATAAGCTTGAGTTAGTGAAGAGACCAAGCATCAGAGCAAGCAAACCAGAACAAGCAGATTTGAATCTGTTTGGACAGTCTTGGTGCGCAAGTAACAAAACCTAACCTAGAGTGCCTTGGAAGTCAAGCTAGGTGGGGAACTCGTCCAGCATAGTCTAATGAAGCATATTTGAAGTTTAAAAAGGGTATCAGGCCGTTGGAGAGAGCTCAGGCAAGTTGGGAACAAAATACAGTAAAAGTCACGTGTGCATAAGGAGATGAGCCTGCTGTCACTTTCACCCAACCAGACTGTGCCAATATCTCTCTCCTGTCACTCTCACTCCCTCTGGTCGAAATTTAGCTTGGCAGCATCCTCTTTGTCTTCATCAGAAACCCTACAATAATATTAGTCTAGTCAATCTGTCCTTTAAGATTTATTTAATCACTTGCAACTTGTAATCTGGCTATAAAGCCACCCCATGTGTATTATGAAACCTCTAAGCAAAGAGGAGTTCTCTTTCTTCATTTCTCTCTTGTTACATTTACTCTAAGTCTCTCATTCGCTCTGGTTACTATCTCTCTCTCACGGATTATCTCTTTACTCACTGAAGAACTCTCTCAAAATCTCATACTCTCCATTGCATTCTCTTCCATTCTTTCTTACTCTCTCATACTACTCTCTCTTACTTAAATTCGCCCTTACTCTGTTCCATCCTCTGTCTCACTTAACCATTACCATTATCACATCATATTCTCTCATTTCTCACATGGTATCAGAGCTACAAGCTCTTGAGAACCTATAAAGCTTCCGCAAATCATTTCCAGTTCTTATCTCTCTTTAAAACTCCGTTTCTGTTCATCCTTGTATCTTCTGGTCCAAAGCTGTTCCAGGAGGGAATAGACTTACCAGAGATCAAGATAAAGGAGGACTTTAGCTTCTGGAACTCAAGAAGGCTTCAGCTCAGTTCAGCAAGCCTCATCAAAGTCCAGTTTCAAGCTCTGTTCTTGCAAAACCAGTGGGTGTCATCTATTATCCACTGGTCCAAAACTCTTTATGATGGAGAAACCAAGAAGCATGGTGGTTTCTGTGGTGCTTAAGGGGTCAAATTACCTTGTCTGGTCTAGGGTGATGAAGACAGCACTTGGAGGACAAGGGTTGTGGGAGCATTGTCTACAAGCAGCTCCAAAGCAAACCAGCACCAAATGGCAGCAAGAAGACTTACTGGTCTTGTCTGTTCTCCAAAGCTCCCTTTCAGTTTCTATTATGGAATCTTACTCATACTGTGAGAGTGCTAAGGAGCTTTGGGACACTCTCTACAAGGTCTATGGCAACTCATCCAACCTCACAAGGGTGTATGAGCTCAAGGAGGCTATAAACAACCTGTCTCAGGAGGAGATGGAGTTTACTGCTCATTTTGGCAAGTTTAACTCTCTGTGGGGTGAGCTTGAGTTATTAAGACCTCTCTACAACATATCCAACCATCATCCATGAAAGAAGAGAGCAAGACAAGGTGCTTGGGCTTCTTCTTACCCTCAGCCCAATGTATACTGACCTCATTAAGCACATATTGAGGTCAGAGAAGCTTCCCACTCTGGATGAAGTGTGCTCCAAGTCCAAAAGGAGTTTGGCTCACATGGCTTGTTTGGAGGAAAGGAGTCTCTTTCACTTGCAAGCAAAGCATCCGCCAAGTACAAGAAGTCAGAGGGGGGAGAACTCAAATGTGAGCACTGTCAGCGTGAGGGGCACACCAAGGAGAAGTGTTGGGATCTTCACCAACACCTCAAACCTGCCAAGTTCAGATGAACCAAGTCTATGGAGGTACAAGGAACTAGCTCAGGTTCCTTGAGTTGTAAGCTAACCTCCTGAACTTTAATATGAGCTTGTTCAATTTTTTCTAAATTGTTTCTGTTTTGTGTGCAATGGTTTAGGATTATAAGTTTGCTAGCATGGTTATGTTTAGCTTCTGTCCTAGAATCATTGATCTAAGTTGTGTGTGTGCTAGGCGAGTTGTTTAGCTACTATCATTGTCTTGTTGCATTGCTAAAGGTCTAGGAGAGTTTCCTGGTCTTGTAGTACATTCATTCTATTTAAAAGTAATTAGATGTTTGTCTAGTTGTTTTGTCTCTGATCTTGATGAGTTATCATTCTTGATTTTTTTTTTGGTGTGTTGTTTGCATGGATTTGAACTAGATGAGTTGTTTAGATTCTGTCCATTGCATTTTTCTTAAACATTGGGATCAGACTTGATGAGTTATCAAGGGTTGATCCTAGTGTGTGTGGTCTGATTCTTGCTGGAGTTTGAGTGATGTTTCAGGTACACAAGTGTTGTCTCTGTCCATCATCAAATCAAGACAAAGAAGAAGGCTTTGCCCATGCTGTTCAGAGCCTACACATGGTGTATATTCCTGACCGTGGAGAAATTGTTAAAGAGGAGACCAGGTGGTAATAAGTGGGGGCTAAAATAAAATATGGCTGGGCTTTGAAGATACTGCCAGAAGGAGTATTGAAGGAGAGGCAGACCAGTGTTTGATCAGTCACACACCAAGCTGGAGCTCCTCATGAATTGCAAGAACCGGTTGAATTAAGCGCAACCTGTTTGGGTGTTGAGCTCCTGGTTCAAAAGAAACACAAGAGGCAGTGGAGATGAGATCAAGGGATGAACTGGTTGACTTAAGCGCAGCTGTAGGGGTGATGCGCTCCTGGTTTCAAAAACTCAGTATTGCTCACTTCCAAGCTTGGTCCGTTTTACTCAGTCTAAGGACTCTGGATCAAGCTTGAGGAGGGGTACTGGTGAGCTATCCTGAAGATTAAATTCGGCCATTGCCTCACCAGAGATCAGAAGTGGAGTTCACTCAGATCAAAAGTGGAGTTTGCAAGTAGTGCAGTTCACTCCTGCATTACTCATTACCAACCGGATCAAAGAAGCCATCTAGAGAACATATGCCTTCTATACGAGCTTGGTCCTTCCATTTCTCAGTTCCAAGCATGAGATTGAGCTTCCATGATCCGGATTGTGTCTTTACCAAGTGGGGGTTCAAGTGGAGTTAACTCCCCACCATACTGATGAAAGGAAAGTGCCTTAAACTCATCTCAATACATTCATGATGGTTCTTATACTTAAAATGTTATTGAGCTTGATGTGAGTAAATTCATTGCCTTAAGAACTGATGCACCTTTGGGATAATGTATCAGGTACCTTAGTTGAAGCTCTCTGAAGTAGAAGCTGGTGGTCCCTAAGCCCTTTCAAGATGGCGAGTAGTCAGAAGAGAGGGGGAGACACAACCGGCCTAAAAGAAGAGTTCCGAGATGTTGGTGTGTGCAAGTTATGGAGTTCATCCTTGCAGCACAAGTCAGGCCATGATCTAGAGTCTAAGGACTCCACCATGAGTTATCTGAGTTTCTTAGACTCACTGGCCAATCCCCAGGCTGTGTTGAACTCTACTCTTTTTCCCTTGCAAAGTTTTATCCCATGAGGTTTTCTTTGCAAGGTTTTTAATGAGGGAGCTTCTTCATAGTTCCAAGCTTGCCCAAGGATCTCCTATGGTCAAGCTTGAGGGGGAGTGTTGGAAAGAAGATAAATAAGCTTGAGTTAGTGAAGAGACCAAGCATCAGAGCAAGCAAACCAGAACAAGCAGATTTGAATCTGTTTGGACAGTCTTGGTGCGCAAGTAACAAAACCTAACCTAGAGTGCCTTGGAAGTCAAGCTAGGTGGGGAACTCGTCCAGCATAGTCTAATGAAGCATATTTGAAGTTTAAAAAGGGTATCAGGCCGTTGGAGAGAGCTCAGGCAAGTTGGGAACAAAATAGAGTAAAAGTCACATGTGCATAAGGAGATGAGCCTGCTGTCACTTTCACCCAACCAGACTGTGCCAATATCTCTCTCCTGTCACTCTCACTCCCTCTGGTCGAAATTTAGCTTGGCAGCATCCTCCTTGTCTTCATCAGAAACCCTACAATAATATTAGTCTAGTCAATCTGTCCTTTAAGATTTATTTAATCACTTGCAACTTGTAATCTGGCTATAAAGCCACCCCATGTGTATTATGAAACCTCTAAGCAAAGAGGAGTTCTCTTTCTTCATTTCTCTCTTGTTACATTTACTCTAAGTCTCTCATTCTCTCTGGTTACTATCTCTCTCTCACGGATTATCTCTTTACTCACTGAAGAACTCTCTCAAAATCTCATACTCTCCATTGCATTCTCTTCCATTCTTTCTTACTCTCTCATACTACTCTCTCTTACTTAAATTCGCCCTTACTCTGTTCCATCCTCTGTCTCACTTAACCATTACCATTACCACATCATATTCTCTCATTTCTCACATTCCTCACTCTCGTTACCCATTGGTACCTGAGATCAAAACAAACAAAACTCAGCCAGTAAGAGAGTTCAAGAAAGAAACCAAATAAGGAAACAAAATCAAAGATAGACTAGGCGGCAAAAGATTTTTATTCAGGATTTGAAATTCTCTGTAACTTAAACAGCAAGAATACCAAGAGTTACTCACTATCAATCGATCAAAACACCCAAGACTATCAGATTTCAACGACACAAGAGAAGATCTATCAGTTTCGAACAGATTAAACAACAGCTCAGAAGATAAAAGAGTAGAAACAACATATCTAGAACAATAACAACAAGAGATGATCAAATCACGAACAGATCTAAAATAGAAACTTTTAAATCTATCAATTTCGAAGCACACAACAATAGATCTAGCAATACTGAACTGAAAGGGAATCAAATCGACAGAAACAATAAAGCAAAACTCAGATCTATCAATGGCTATGAACACCAAGAACAGATCGAGTGAAAGTTTGAAGAAAACGAGTACTTCCCTATCCAGATTTGCTCTGATACCACATAATACACTCCTAGGATGCTTCTATGGATCGAAATGGGATAGATCCTTGCAAGTAGAGAATCAGAGACTCAATCTTCTTCAAGGCTGTGGATCGAATGGTGACACAAGAGGGATGTATGATCTCTTGATACTCCTAAGTGATGATCTCGGATATGACACACCTTGATAATCACTCTTATGGGTTTGTTAGATATGACTCACTAACAAAAGACTCAAGAACACTCAGACTAGAAGGGAACTCGCAGCGGACAGAGAGAACAAGAGAATAAGATAAAAGGTTGGATAACTTCATTAGGGTTTCCGAGTTACATATATATAGAGAGAGTAAGGAACATGCTCCTTAGTCTTTAAATGTGTCACATAACTAAACCATAGACTAAAAATAAAACATAAGATAAATTACAAAAGAGTCTTCTTGTAGTCTTGAACTGAGATCATCAAGTGAGTGATAGGAAAGCAACATATGGCCTCGTTAAAAACCTATCTTTGGAAAACCCAGTGGGACAAAACCAAAGATAGGGAAAAAGAGCACACATATGTTACTTGCTCACTTGATGTCTATCTTGGAGCTGAGATGGCTTGAATGGTAGTAAGTGTGTCTTGGTTGATCAAGCTTCTTCCAAGACTTTCTTCTTGCTTCATGGATGTCATAAGTAGTCCTCCAATGGCTTCTTTGAGTTGCTTGCTTCTGGCTCGAGTCATGGGACCCTTAGGCATGGTGAGAGCATCTTCATCAGCTGGTTCCTCCATGGTCTCCTTGTCTTCTTTGCTTGACTGGTCCATGATCATATCAGATAAGAATCATGAAGATAATGGCATATGTCCGAACAGGCTAATCTGAAATCATCTGGATAGAAGGTGGGATATCTTCTTGCTCACAACACTTATGAGATTTATTCAACTTCCTCGTTATTCTCCACTGATTAGTGGTTCCAAATAAAGCTTCTTAGATCGTGGTTCATCCTGGTTTGATAAGAATCATGAAGATAATGGCATATGTCCGAACAGGCTAATCTGGAATCATCTGGATAGAAAGTGGGATATCTTCTTACTCACAACTCCTAATAGATTTATTCAACTTCCTGGTTATTCTCCACTGATTAGTGGTTCCCAATCAAGCTTCTATATATTGGTTCATCCTGGTTTGATAAGAATCATGAAGATATTGCCATATTTCCGAACAGGCTAATCTGGAATCATCTGGATAGAAGGTGTGAGGGATTAAACTCACCTCCTGATTTTAGGTCAGGTTATAGTTTAGGAAAGGATTAGGGAAAGATAATCGTGGGCTGAATCCCGTAAGAACTTAAAAGATGAATGAATGATTTTATTGATGATTTTGGGTAAAGAATATGTTTACAAAGATGGTTCTCTTGACGATTACAAAGATAGCAAAAATGCCTTAGAATTGATATGAATAATCGTGAAAAATGAATAAAGGTTGGATCCCCTTTTTCTTGAGTTTCTTTCTCTTTAAATAGCCTCAGGTCCCGCTTGATCGTAGCCAACTGGTTCCCGAGATCTTCTCCGTTTGTTGAGGAATCCGTGATAGCTTCCCTTTGACCAGGTCCTGCGCTCCTTCTGTTACGACATGAGCTTCCTCTTCATCGTGACCTCTTCGAAGATTGCCCTTAGCTTCCAGCCTCCGGCTCCGCATTAGACCTCTGCTTAGGTCTCTGAAACGTGTTGGGCTTTGACTCGGCCCAATACTTGTTTTAGTTTTACTATCAGCTAGCGGGCCATATTCGGGCCCAACAGTTTCCCCCAGCTTTCGAGATTAGACTTTGTTATTCTCGGAGCTAGACCTAGCCGCCCATCCTAGATCTTATGGTTGAGATAATGATTACTGGCTATCTCAACCATATATATTCTCGCTTGATCGGACGGTTGTAATCTCTCTCTAATTAAATCGACGACTTAGATTAAAGCGAGTTTGAAATTTGATTTCCGATTTTCGAGACGTGATGGGATATAAAGCTGAGAGAATTAACTGCTTGTCTCTCCACTTCCTCCACGCCTCTCGACGGTTTCCAAGGTAATTCACCTCTTTTCCTTTATTTTACTGCGTTTTCTTACTTTTTTTTTTAATCCGCTTCTTGATCGAACTAGTTCTCCGTCTTTAACCTCTCTCTAAGATTTCGCCTTAGTCCAATTCCTCTCTTTTGCTTCCTATTTCCCTTTCCCTTTTACTATCATGAGTCAAAAAGAAGGTCCCGGCGAGGTTCAAATCTCAGCCTCCGGTGCCCCGCATTATGAAGGTCAAGCGGGAAGCCGGTGAAAAGATGACAGAAGCCAAGAAGAAGAAGGTTAAAGACTCGATCAGAGCAAGAGTCAAGAGGATGAAGAAGAAGGGGGCAAGAGCGCCTCCTCCGGACCTCACTTCCCTTCGCTCTTGAAGAGTCAAGACGTCGTCAATCTTGTTGTTCAAGCTCACGGCCAGAGTGACCTAGCCAGAGCTTGTACCGAAGATGAAACCCCCGAAACCGTTCCGGAGGGTTGGTTTTGCTCTCCCCACCCTTGACTCTGTGAAAGAAGCTCTGGACAAGGGAGGCTCTGCTCCTGATAAAGGTATTGGTTCTTCGGAGCCTAAGGTTCAGGAAGTTGGCCTTCCCTCCGAGGTTCCGGTGACTGAAGCTAATCCTCAAATGATGAGGGATCTTCCAGAATTTGAGCCTCCGAGGAGCAAGAGGTCCCGGACTGACCAGGTTGACAGACCTTCGAGGTCTTCCTCCTCCTCTTCTAGAGGAGGAACCTTTGGCTGGAACTTTGCTCATTCGAAGCCTGGATCGGTTTTGAATGATTCGTGGGGTTTGGTTACTCTGATGAGGCATATGAAGAGTACCGGGTGTTCCCTTCCCTCGATCTCCAATCTCACGAACAAGGATGAGTACGTTGACATTGCCCATCACATGGGTCAGGTATGAAATTTATTTCAGCTTTTTAGCTTAATTTATTTTCAGAAGATTTTCACTAAATTGTGTTCTTTTGTTTTTTGGTAGCTGGCTGGCGCTATTAACAGGGCTCAGTTCAAGTTTGAGGACGCCCTACGCAATGCCCCCAGTGCTGAAGAATTAGCTCAGGTCACTGATCTGGTCAAGGTCAACAGGAATGAGCTCAATCAAACTCGGGCTCTGATCTCGGATCTCCAAGCTGAGGTAAAGAGACTTGGCTCCAAGTGTGATGCTCAGCAAGGGACAATCGAAAGCCAGTTGATTGACCTCCAGGTGAAGAATAGGAAGATTGGGGATTTGGATGCGCTCGGAAGATAGCCGAGTACCAACTCAAGGAGCTGATTGCTTCATCCCAGAGCAGCCAGAAGAACAAGGAAGCTGAGGTCAAGCTAGCCGTCCGGAGAGGAAAAAAGGAGGTAGCTGATGCTTACAACAAGGTTCTGGTTGTTGTCAAGGAGAAATTCTCCAAGAAGAAGGATGAAGTCGATCTCTTGGCTCAAGAGATTCAAGCCAACACCGAACTCCTGAAAGACATGCTGGATGGTGAGATTAAGAGCACTCAAGACGAGTATGATCGCTTGGTGGCAATGATGCCAGAGGCTGTGCGGCGTACGAGAAGGCTCAGGTCTCGGGTTTCTCGATCGGCAAGCTCCCTCTTCCCAGCTCTCGAGAGCTCAGGTACTTTCGAGGTTAATATGTTTAATCTCTCCTTTTCTGGAGAGTTCGGTTCTAATTTGGGATTGGTGGGTTCTTACTCAGCCCCGGTCGAACCGCCCCTGGAGATGGCGACAAGGAGATGGAGGAAGAGGTTCACGAGGAGGATGATCCGGTTGGCAAGGGAGCTGAGAGGAGCTCGGATGACAAGGAAGTTTAAGAGCTGAGGCTCTTTCATGCGTTTCTAGGATTTCCGCCCAATGGGCTTTGGTTTCTTTTATTTCTAAGACTTATAGCCTGAGGAGGCTTTTAAACCTTTGTTTCTGTTAAGGTCTTTTGAACCTTCGGCGGCCTGAGGAGGCCTTTAAACCTTTTATCTATAAAGACTTGGTTTTCAGTTTTATTTTAAGTTTTTCGCTTTGACTTAGTCAAATTTGGTTAAGAATTTTGATAGGGAATGCTTTGGTTACTAATTAAGAGGTTTAGTGAATCCTCCGAATTAGGTCCCTGATTTCGTGATAAGTCTTGGAGACTTGGATCGTTTTTTAGTTCCTTAAGAGGAATCCTTGAAATATCGAGATTAGCTTAAGGTTTTTAGGAACCTAAGTTTAACTTAGACACCTTAGGTGGGGGTTCTTGGGAACCTGAATTTGTTCACGGGATTTTAAGACCCATTGGAACTTGCTTAGGATTTTAAGACCTTTCGAGGTTTGATAAGGATTTTAAGACCTTTGCATTTAAGGATTTCAAGACCTTTGAGACTTGATAAGGATTTTAAGACCTTTGAGATTTGATAAGGATTTAAAGTCTTTAGGTCCGGATTCGTTGGGAACTGACGTTGTTTGAAGGATTTTAAGAACTTTAGTGGTTCCTAAGGATTTTTTAAGACCTTAGGTTAGTTTATCAAGTTTTGACTTTGTTTGAAGGATTTCAAGACCTCAAGATTATTAAGGATTTGAAGACCTTAGGTCCAGGTTCATGGAGACCTGAGCTGATCCGAAGGGTTTTAGGACCCTAGGTCCGTGTTTGCAGGGACCTGTGTTGTTAAAGAATTGAGACATCGAGAATAATTGCTTTATTGGTAATTGGATACATGGTATCATAGTAATCATACAATTGCTGTATTATAATGATCATACACTTGCTGCTTGAGCTATGTGATTTTAATCAGACATATGCCCCCTTTGGTTGTGGTGAACAAAGTGTTGAAATGAGGTTGGGGCTGCACTCATGACGGAGTTGCCTACGTACCCAGTCAAGGGATCAAGCCTAACGTAGTTCAGGAGTTTTAGGTACCTAATGATAATATCTCTTAAGATTCGTGGCGTTCCACGATCTGATTTCAGGTACCCCGGTTCGCACCTTTCGGAGCTTGTAAACGCCAGGTCGTACCACATGGATGATCTGATAAGGACCTTCCCAGTTGGTTCCTAACTTTCCAGCATCTGGTTCCTTGGTTCCTTCGAAAACTTTCCTAAGTACTAGGTCACCTACAGCGAACTGTCGGGGCCTGACTTTGGAATTGTACTGTCGTGCCATTGCTTGCTGATAGTTCTGAATGCGAATCAGAGCTCGGTCCCGTCTTTCCTCGATTAGATCGAGGCTGTCTGTTAGGAGCTGATCATTAGCTGCGGGATCGGATGTACAGAGTTCCCGGCGGAGGCTACCAGCAATGGTTTCGGCTGGGACGACAGCTTCCATCCCGTAGGCTAAGGAGAAAGGGGTTTCTTCTGTAGCCTTTCGTGGGGTGGTTCGACATGCCCAAAGTACTTCAAGTAATTTTTCTGACCAGAGTTCCTTCTGGGTTCCGAGGCGTTTCTTGAGGTTTGCTAATACTGATTTATTAGCAGCCTCCGCCTGGCCGTTTCCTTGAGGTCGTCGAGGTGTTGAGAAGGTCAGGCGAATATTCCACTTGTCACAAAATATTTTGAAGTCGTGGGATATGAATTGTCCTCCATTGTCAGTTACGATTTCATATGGGACGCCGTGTCTACACACGATTTCTTTCCACACAAATCGTTCGACCTCGACTCTGGTTACCTGTTGGAAAGCTTCAGCCTCTATCCATTTCGTGAAGTAGTCTGTTAGGACTAAGAGGAAGCGTAGCTTCTTCTTTCCACTTCCTGACGCTACTAGTGGTCCTACGATGTCCATGGACCATCTCATAAATGGGTAAGGGGCGGATATGTTGGACAGCTTTTCCGCAGGTTGGTGTATAATCGGTGCATGCCTCTGGCACTTGTCGCATGAAGAGGAATAGGCCTCACAGTCTGCAATAATGGTAGGCCAGAAATATCCCTGTCTTTTGATTCTGATGGCTAGAGCTCTTCCTCCAGAGTGGTTCCCGCAGGAGCCGTCGTGCATTTCCTTCATGAGTCTCATAGCAACGAGGCCATGGACGCATTTTAGGTAAGGTCCGGAAACGCTTCGTTTGTGGAGGACAGACTCGATTACGCAGTATCTCGCGCTTAATGCTTTGAGCTTCCGAGCCTCCCATTTATTGGGTGGAGTCTTTCCTTCCAGGATGTATTGCGTGATTGGAATTCTCCAATCCTCTCTCCCTACAACTTTGTTATGAAGAGACGAAGGAGGTTCCTGTTCGGGACCTGGTGTCGTGGTGCCCCCGGAGGTATTTGTAGGATTGGGCTCCAGGGAGTCTGAATTCCGAGGAATACCTCCAATTCCTTCATTATTGTCCGGGGTCTGGATGGTGCCCCCAGATGAATTTTGGAGGGCTGAACGGCTTCTGGTTTTAATTCTGCAGACGAGTGGGTCTGAGTTGGTGCCCCCGGGGGTATTCGTGAGATCAGGCTCCAAGGAGTCTGAATTTCGAGGAATACCTTCCGTGTTTTGGATTGTGTTCCCGGAGGTATGCTTTTTAGAGCTACGTATTCTGGTTTTTGGGAACCAAAATGTTGTGAGAACTTGGGTAGCTACCGTTTCAGGGCAGGTACCTTCGGGTTGCTCTGTTAGCTTGCCGTCTATCTCAGCTTTAGTAGCTATGTCGATGCTTGGTTTTTCGATTCCTTCTACGGGTATGATCCGTTTTACGAGGGGGTCTGACGTGGAGGCTAAAGCAGCCAACGCATCTGCTGAGGAGTTCTCTCCTCGTGGGATTCTTGTTAGCTCGAATTTGTCGAACTGCCTAGTGAGGTTCTGGACGACTTCGAGATATGCCCCCATTCTTTCGTCCCTCGTTTCATATTCTCCGTGAAACTGGCTAGCTACTAGCTGTGAATCACTATAAGCGTTTAGCTCTCGAATTCCGAGGCTTAGGGCGAGTTTCAACCCTGCGATTAGTGCTTCATATTCAGCTTCGTTGTTTGAGGCGCTGAATCCGAGCCTATATGACTGCTCAATGGTTTCTCCTGCTGAAGAAGTTAGCCTTAGACCGACACCGGAGCCTTGTTTTGACGAGGCTCCGTCGACATACAGGCTCCACTTCGGAGATTCTATTTCGGAGTCTAATTGCTCGGATGCTAGTTCAATGATAAAGTCGGCAAGGACCTGAGCTTTCGCTGCTGCTCGAGGTCTATACTCAATATCATATTCACTGAGCTCTATGGCCCATTTGGCCAATCGCCCTGACTGGCTAGGGCTGTGCAATATCATTCGTAATGGTTGTGAGGTCATTACGACGATTGAGTGCGATTGGAAGTAAGGTCGCAATTTTCTGGCAGCTGTTACAACTGCCAGAGCTAATTTTTCCATTGCAGGGTACCTTGTTTCGGCGTCTATCAAACTCTTACTGGTGTAATAGACAGGTCTTTGTTCGTTTTGTTCCTCTCGTACCAGCACGCCGCTAACTGCAGCAGTCGATACAGCGAGGTACAGGTATAGTGGCTCTCCTACTACAGGTTTGGATAGGATCGGAGGTTCGGAGAGGTACGCTTTCAATTGTTTGAAGGCTTCCTCACATTTCTCGTCCCATAGGAACTTCTTATTATTTCTTAGAAGTTTGTAGAATGGGAGGCACTTATCGGTGGACTTGGATATGAATCGATTTAACGCTGCGATTCGTCCGTCAATCTCTGTACCTCTCTGGTTGTCTTAGGTGACGGCATTTCTAGGAAGGTTGCTATCTGCTGCGGGTTGGCTTCAATGCCTCTTTCGGTTACGAGATAGCCTAGGAACTCGCCTGAGGGTACCCCGAAAGTACATTTAGTGGGATTGAGCTTCATATCGTACTTGTTAAGGATATCGAAGCATTCCCTTAAGTGGGAGATATGTCTTCTCCAGCTGAGGATTTGACTAGCATATCGTCAATATAGACCTCCATGGTTTTCCAAGTTGTCCAGCAAACATCTTATTTACTAGCCTCTGATAGGTAGCTCCTGCGTTTTTAATCCGAATGGCATAACCTTGTAACAATAGGTTCCTCGTTCGGTTATGAATGCAGTTTTCTCCTGGTCCTCAGGATCCATCATGATTTGGTTGTATCCTGAGAAGGCATCCATGAAGGATAGGAGTCGATGGCCAGCTGTTGCTTCAACCAGGCGGTCGATGTGAGGTAACGGGAAGCTGTCTTTAGGACAAGCTTTGTTCAGGTCTGTGAAGTCTACACAGATTCTCCATTTCCCGTTTTTCTTCTTTACCACTACTGGGTTAGCTAACCAATCGGGGTAGTGTACCTCTCGAATGGACCCAGCTTTCGTAAGTCGGTCAACTTCGTCGTTAACAGCTTGAGCCTTTTCGAGGCCTAGCTTGCGACGCTTTTGTTTGATCGGTTTGAAAGTAGGGTCTACTTTTAGCTTATGGGTGGTGACGTTCGGATCTATGCCTTTCATGTCGCTGGTGGACCATGCAAAGGTTTTGACATTGCTTTTCAAGAAATCAATGAGCTCCTTTTTTGTCTCGGGAGGTAGCTCGGATCCGATGCTCACCTGTCTTTCAGGATCTGAGTCGTCGATGCAAACTTTTTCGGTGAGGTTCTTGGGGGGACCTCGAATATTTTGTTGCATTTCGCGACCCTCCTGGATCTGTAATTGCTATTGGGGGATTTTTTGAGGATTTCGAATCCTCCCAAATAGCAGATCCTGGATATCTTCTGGCTACCGTGTACGGTAGCTATCCCTTCGGGTGTTGGGAATTTTACGCATTGATGATACGTCGAGGCTACTGCCTTCATTTTGTGAATCCAGGGTCTTCCCAGGATCGCATGGAACGGGGAAGGTCTGTCGATGACTACTAAGTTGGTCATTTTCATTATTCCGCCAGCTATGACTGGGAGCTTGATAGTCCCCAATGAGGTAGCTGTTTCTCCGGAGAAGCCTACGAGGTTAGCTTTTTGGCCAATAATTTCGTAGTCGTCTATTTCCATCCCTTTTAGGGTGTTATAGAAAATAAGGTCGACAGAGCTTCCTGTGTCTATCATGAGTTTAGGGACCTCGTATCCTGCGATGTTCAGGGTGACAATCAACGCATCATCGTGAGGTCTGTCGAGGTTTGAGGTCTCGCTTTCCCAGAAAGAAATCTTAGTATTGGACTCGGGGTTAGGAGGCTTAGGTCCAGTGTTAGACACAGCCTTCCGTACGTGATTCTTAATGGAATTGACGGAGTCTTGACATATGTCTGATCCTCCAAGGATACAGTCCACCCTCGAGTCGGGGCTCGATTGAGGGGACGGTTTGCTCAAGAGAGCTTCGACTTGTAAACTTTTTCCTTGGGGGAATTTCCCAAGAATCATGTCGACTCTTTTCTTGGGAGCTGGAGGTGGCGAATCGGTCTCCTTCTCAGGTGACCTCTCGCGCTTTGGGGAGGTGTCTCTGGAACCTCTTTTCTGATAAGGTGGTGGCTTTTTAAGGTCCACGCCCTTTATTTCTCCAGCTGCGAATTTAGCTGCCAGTTGTCGTTGGAGGTCCCAACATTCCTCAGTTGAGTGCCCTTCTCGATCATGATAAGAGCAATGTTTGTTTTTATCAAAGCCTTTTGACCAGGGAGTTTTGTTCGCTGCGGCGACAGGTTTCTCTTCCTTGTCTTCCTCGATTGCGTAGGAATGTTCTCCCTGAGTTTGGTTGTTTCGGGGGTTCCCCCTTTTGTGAGGTCCCTTTGCCTCAGAGGATTCACCTTTTGAGTGATTCTGAGGCTTCTTGTGGAGTTTATCCAATGCGGCTGTTCCTCCTCCAAAGTAATGTATCTGGTGGCTTTATGAAGAGCATCATCGATAGTTGGAGGAGTATTGAGTGTTAGCTCTGACCAGAATTTCGATTTATAGAACAGACCTCTCCTAAGAGCCTCGATGGCGACTAGGTCGTTAGGATTCGAGAGCTTAGTTCTTATTGCCCTGAATTTCTCGATGTAGACTCGTAGTGAGTCCCCCATTCCTTGTCTGACCTTCCAAAGGTCGGCTTCAGAAGCTTGTTTCAGGATATGGGTCGAGTACTGCTTCATGAAGGCGTTAGTTAACTGATCGAAACTATCTATCGAGGCTGGTTCGAGACCAGAGAACCACTCAAGGGCTGTTCCGACCAAATTTTCGGCGAATGTCCTGCAGTAACCTGCTTCGCATTCTTCCTGTGTAAAATGGGCTTTAACGATTGCCAGTCGGAAAGCTCTCAAATAGGCCTTTGGGTCAGAGGTCCCGTCATACTCGGGAATTCTGATTTTTCGGGTATCCCTTATGTAGGAGCTGGCAATTCTGTCAGTGAATGGAGTTCCACGTGTTTCTTCGATCAAACTATCGATTTCGGGAGCTGAGCTCGTAGCTTTATGGACTTGAGCTCCCAATTTTTGGAGAGCTGCATGAGTTCGTTCCATATACCTACGGATAGCTTCAGGTCCTTCCATAGGTAGGACATTTGGGTCGTTATTAGGTACCCGACGGGCAGGTTCCTGACGGAATCGTGTGGGCTCATCCTCCCATGCAGTTGGTGGGCTAAATCGCTCACCAGCTCTTGGGTTATCGGAATCTATCCGTTGATACCCGTCCCCATTTGGGTTGAGCCTCTGGTTTGATAAACCGGAGCTGCTGTCCTACCTCTGGATGGGAGGGATACTCCTGCCCCGGATCTAAAATCAGTCGGCGGAGGAGGTAGACGAGAGCTCCGATCAGCGACCTGACCGGATGCGGAACTGGTTGTTGCCACGTTGCTTCCCATAGCACTGGTGATAGGCGGGTTAAACACGGGAGCTGTCCCAGTATGAGGTGTCTGGAAAGCCGATCCCTGTCCTTCGGGAGCAGTGCTATCAGGGGAAAAGTCTAAACGTCCCCGGGGGAATGAGGGATCAGTCAATCGATCTCGGAAAGTGACCCCCGGAGTTTGACGTCGAGGTGGTTGGGTTGTTGTGTCTAGAGATCTTGTTATCTCTTCGAATCGTTGCTGTCGAACAGCTAGCTGATGCATCGTACGCTCACTTTCCTGAGCTTTGTCTACTAGTTGCATCATCATCTGACGAATCTCAGAAAGCTGAGCCTCCGTTTGATTCGGAGCGGCTTGCTGCTGAGGATTCTCGGTGATTGGAAGCCCGGGGGCGGTTCCTTGACGATCTCTGGTTAGTAGCTCCGGTTGTAGTCTGGCTCGTTCGAGCGTTAATCGGAAGCTGCTGTCCGGATCGGTGGTCGCCACGTCGAGGCTCCGAGGTTACAAGGGTAGAGCCTCCGTCGTTCGGTGAGCCATCGCTCTGAATCGGGAGGTTAAGATCAGACGGATTTGTTGTCTGATCGGTAGGATTCATCCTCAAGTTAGAGTAAGGGATTCGATTGTTTCTTCCCACAGACGGCGCCAATTGTGAGGGATTAAACTCACCTCTGATTTTAGATCAGGTTATAGTTTAGGAAAGGATTAGGGAAAGATAAACGTGGGCTGAATCCCGTAAGAACTTGTAGAATGAATGAATGATTTATTGATGATTTTGGTAAAGAATATTTACAAAGATGTTTCTCTTGATGATTACAAAGATAGCAAAATGCCTTAGAATTGATATGAATAATCGTGAAAAATGAATAAAGGTTGGCCCTCTCTTTTCTTGACTCTTTCTCTTTAAATAGCCTCAGGTCCCGCTTGATCGTAGCCAACTGGTTCCCGAGATCTTCTCCGTTTATTGAGGA
>NW_026616588.1:0-23487 GCF_000801105.2 Raphanus sativus | reverse complement strand
AGGGGAAACACTAATCTCTTTATTCAGGGATTTTTTTTTTTTTTTTTGAAACACAATTCAAGGATTATTAAAATATAAATCGAAAGGGAATAATTTGCGATTTAACGGTGAAAATTAATTACAGGAGAGAAGCTTGGAAATGACACTTAACGATTGATACCAGTCGTAAAATGTGGTTTTTGCAAGCTGGAAATCTTATTGCATGAATCTGATACCTTTCTTCTCCATTTGCTTTTTTCTTTTCACGCTTCTTGTACTTTGGCTTTTTTGTTCAACACACTTGTCTATTATATACGTTTTGTTACATATCGTAATTGTAACATTGTGATTTCACACTAATAACATCTTACATTTCATTTGTATAATGTCTAACGTGCGTCCATGGTTCCGTCTCGCTAGCATCGCTAGACCTACATCACAAGGCTCAAGCGACCCACCTCCTCCTCCACCTCAACCTCGACAAACCCTAGCCGTCAGGTTGTAGTCAGACAACAGCCGAAACAACCGTCACCTACACAGCAGCAACAACCTCCTTCGCCTCCACGTCAGCAACGACCTCCTTCGCCTCTACGCCAGCAACGACCTCCTTCGCCTCCACGCCAGCAACGACCTCCTTCGCCTCCACGTCAGCTTCCTTCCCCACCACGTCAGCAAACTCCTCCACCTCCTCAAGAGCGGTCTCCATATCATTCACCGCCGAGCCGCTACATGTCACCACCGACCCCACCAAAAGCTAAGTCTCCGTCGCCCCCACCGCCACCACCTCGGTCGTCATACACGCCGCCACCATCTCCCAAGGAGGTTCAAGAAGCTTTCCCACCGCGAAAACCAACTTCACCGCCGAGTCCAGCCCATTCAACTAGGTCAACAAAATCTGAACCAGAGAGTTTTCGAAAAGCACCATCACCGAGAACACTCTCTCCTTACTCTCTCCCACCTCCTCAGTTACATTTCGAACGTGAAACCACTCAGAAAAACATTCTCACGGCCGAGAAAACAAGCCAACTCCAAGAACCAAATCATCATAACCAGAGCCATAACCATAATAATCAAGGCAACAACACCAAGAGGACTCATCGTCAACAACCTTTTTCTGGTTCCGAAAACATAATGGGCACACGAGCCATCACCATTGCAGGTGAAAACAAAGGTGCTGTAATGGAGATTCTACGCTCACCATCAGGCAACAGAACCGGAGGAGCAGGACCACATCCCTCTGTGGGGTTTAGCGGCACTGGAGAGAAAGGACGGCGACTTCAAAGCAGTAGTAGCAGCAGCAGCAGCAGTGATGAAGGAGAAGGGAAGAAGAAAACCACCAAGAACCCTAATAATAATGCCAATAATAGTCATCATCTTCCGATGAAAGCATTTATGAACAGTAACGTTCAGATGATAAACAACTCTCTTGTTTACAACTCGATGGCGACTCATCATGATCCTGGTGTTCATCTTAAAATCTCTCGGAAACCTGGCTCTGGCAATGGTTTCCACGTCAAGGATTACGGTAATAATGACGGCGGATACACCAACTGAAAAAGTAACATTTATTCCGAAAAGGAAAAGAAAACCAAAAACAAAGTTAAGGGTTTTGGGTTCTATTTACAATAAATTCAATTTGTTAAGAAAAAATAAAAAAGAGGAAAAAAAGGAATAAGAACAAAAAAACGAGTGGGGTTAGTGGTTTATGATTATTCTCTAATCTTTTTATGACCTTCTCACTCACATGGAGTCTTGATCCGTTTATTGCAACGGAATTTTTATATAATTTGTAACGTCCTTTTGTCAAACAATAATCATGAAATCGTTTCATCATATTCTATCAGATACGCCCATATTATTATCGACTTTTCTTTCTAAGAATAATAAAATTCACCCAACAAATACACCCCTATATATAAGAGAAATATTAAGACCTTTAAATCATAAAACATGTCATCACGAAAATCAATTTCAAAATCTTTAAAAAATAAATTCGTCAATCTAAACATATAATACATTTTCATATAATTAATTATATAACTAATTATTAATATAAAATATTCTTCATTATTATCTTAAATAGAATATATAGAATTAACTAATCTGATCAAAATATATATGATAGTTAATGATTTTAAATAATAAAGATTTGATAATAGTTTATACATCCCCTATCATTATTGTTTTTATACTATATTATTAAAATAAACTAGACAATTCAAAATATATGTTATATTTTGAATTTTTTAAAATGAATATAAATTAATAATCTTGTAAAAAATCTCATTTTGAAAATTTGTGATCAATGGTTTAGTTTTTATTTATAGCAAGATACAAAATGTTCATAAAATTATATGAGTAAGATGTCTTATTTAATAAATATTAGATTAATATATATATATATATATAAGAATTTTGAAATTTAAATACTAAAAATTAGATTATATATATATCTTTTAAATTAAATTATATATTATAACAAATTCATAAATATTTAAATTTTAAAATTTTTACTGAAAAAATACTAAAAAATTAAAATTTTAGTTTCAAAAATTTCAATGAATTTGTCAAAATGATTATAAATTAATAAAATATCAAAAGTTCCATATTTGAAAATTTTTCTTATCAATGTTTCAATTTTTTTTTATAAAAATACAAATAATTATAAAACCATGTGAGTAAGAAAATTTTATTTAATAAATAGTCTTATTAAAATGATATACTATACATTGATATTCATATCATTTAAATTTAATTATAAAAAATATAAAAATAAAAATTAGTATTTCGATTTATTTACCATAAAATAATTGTAAATAACAATTATTTTTTTGATTTATATGTACACACAAATTTAGTTATATATATATAATAGTCACTGATCTTGGAGGAAAAAGAGATTTATAAGTTTTCATGAAAATATTTCTATCGTTTATGGGCCTGATGAGAAATCTTTGAGGCTTTCTCAAAAGTCTAAAACAAAATAAACAATGATGCCTGACTTGTTTTTGAGAAAATTAAAACGTGAAGAACTTCACCAACCTACCTGAGGTGGCTGACCACTTTGAGGCATATTCTTCACGTTTCAATATGGTAGGTGCCATTTTTTGACTTTTCTTTCACTTCCTTAATCTAGCTGTAAATAAATTGTGGGTAAGGTATCGAAGGAGCGGTCAACTATAAGTTGCTACGTTCATTGTCCATCTTCAAAAGCTGGGAAATAAACTATTTTTTTGACCTGTGAACAAAAAAAACTATTTATTTACCCTATTCTATTATAGCTCCCAGACAAAACAAGACCGTTTGATCAAAAAAAAAAAGGACAAAACAAGACCGTAAGTTTATTTTGTATTTTTAAATCAAGAAATAACAAAATTCAAGAGCTTCACCAACTTACAATATAAACAAAATTCAAGAGCTTCACCAACTTACAATATAAACAGAACGCGTGTGGTCTCGAGAAGTTTGCGCTCTGTTTTATATTGGTTCATAATCGTGTAAGCTCTTCCCTTTTACCATCTTACTTTCTTGATTTCGTTTCAGTCTAATGAAACTTTATACAAATGTCCTCTATTTCAGGTTCATTTCTAGCCGGCAAGAGCATAAGAAAGTAATCAATGGCCAAGCTTATCTCGTTTCATGATGTGGCTAAACATAAGTGCAAGAACGATTGTTGGATTCTTATCCATGGAAAGGTCTCAACCAAAAGATAAAATTCCCTAAAACCCTCTATTTTTGGCCATCTACTAGTTTTACAAAACAAGTGAATACTGAATCCACAGGTTTATGACATCAGCAGTTTCATGGACGAACATCCCGGCGGTGACAATGTTCTACTCGCCGTCACCGGTACGTATAATTAACCATTGGTTTAGTCCGGTTCGTTTTTTTTAAACTTTTCTGTCGGTTTTAATAATCTTGTGATTTGTTGAAAAATGAAGGAAAGGACGCGTCCACTGACTTTGACGATGTGAACCACAGCAATGATGCGAAAGACACAATGAAGAAGTATTATATTGGTGACGTTGACAAGTCAACTGTCCCGGTGACGGCGAAATATATTCCGCCGTGGGAGAAAGAATCTACGGCTGAAACCACAAAAGAAGAATCTGGAAACAAGATGCTTGTATACTTGGTTCCTCTCTTGATTCTCGGCGTTGCTTTCTTTCTCAGATTCTACAACAACAACAAGCAGACAGCTTAAAAGCAATTATGTTGAGAGAGAGATCCATCGCACTGTTTCATAATGCTGTAATAATATGTAGGCTTTGTGTGTTTGTAATAATGGCATCTTCAAAGAAATGAGTTGGCCCATGAATAGTGTCTGATTTATCTTAATGTGACTGAGCCGTAGCAATGAGGCCCGTGTTATATCCCAGTATCTCAATACCATAGGTTTTATGTTGCTATCACTAACTATATAAACAATCAACTAGACAAAATGAATGGGTTTTCTAATGAAAATGGGTGTGGCATGCTCGCATGCATTGAGTAGTCGTATTAACTATGTACAATGGTTGTATAGATTCAACACCCTAATTTACATTTTTACAATCAACATCATATTCTTTTTTGTCATCTATTAATTCAATACATACACAAATTTTATCTCTACAATGATTTTGTTTGATAAAATTCAACACTCTAATTTGTATTTTTATTTCTATAGCAATAGCTATATATGAATTCAAAAATTGATTGAATTAAATTAAATAATTTAAATGACACTGTTTTAATAATTAAAATGACATAATTTTAATCGAGTTCATAAAATTAATATTAGTAAATAAAATAAAAATATAAGGAAAACATATATTTTTATCCTATATTTAAATGAAATGAAACTAATCTCTATTTGTAGATCATTAAAAATAATAAGTTTTGTTTTCTATAGAAAAATATTTTACAGTGAAATAATGAAATTTAAACTATTAGGTGAAAAAAAAGATAACCAATAATAATAAAATACATGTTAAAGTGGACTCCAATTTATTTACTTTCAACCCGTTAAAAGTATTCAACACTTGTGAATCTACGTATATTTTCTTCGGTTCAACACCCACTTTACATTGCTTTCAACAGTTGAATATTATTCAACATGCTCATTGTTGAGACTCTTTCTTTTTTGTTGAATACACATGTATAAAAACACTAAAGAAGGAAAAATCATGGCATATTTACAACTTCGATAAGGATGAGGAACGAATGTAATATATAAGAAATATAGAAAATGAACTTACTATAATTGTGTAATATACAAGAAAAATAACTTACTACATATGTTAATTGAAGATATGAAAACAGCACATTGTCACATTCTACATTTCTAGCAAAAACTTTCGACATGTGATAAACCTTTATATTGTCGGTTAATTTTTTTGGCATTTTAAGGATACAAGGATTAACGAATGTTTTTTCTATTTATCATTTCCATTTGAACTTATTCGATTTTCATGATGCAAATCAATATTTATATTATAAGTTTACTTGTTCTTGTGTTGCTGTTGTTTTCATGGATAGTACTGAATATTCGAACAAAAATATGAAAATATTATGGGGCCAAATATTATTCTTTAGTAATATTTGCTGTCAAGATATTCTTTTATTTTATCTTTCAAAATCGAAGCGCGGATTACATGTGTTGTCAGAATGGGTAAACAATTCCAAGAGTATGTACATATATTACTATATTCTGAAAGATCGTTCACCGTAACCACGAAATAGATTTGATAATTTTATATTAGATTGTAATCTTGAATTATAATATAATTTACTCCAAAATTCTGTTAAAAATTAGTTTCAAAAAAAAAAAAAATTCTGTTAAAAAATAAATGTGTGAGTTGTTTAGTAGACTAGCAGAGAGCTTTAGGGTCAAACACCTGCGGGTTACACATAATCCGCTCAGCTATAGAATGAATTAGGAACACGTTCTAGAAAACTAGTGAATGTTTTTCGTATATTATAGGATTATACTAATTACTAAAATAAACTGCGATGTACCAGTGTACGTATATAAATTTAGAACACAGCTATAAATTACTTTTCATTGTATTTACAATAGTGGAGACACGTCACTCACCTTTCAGACTCACAAATCACACACACGCACAAAAACACCTTACGCATGAAAATATTAAAACCTTAAGTGCGTCTACGGCGCAGCTTAGCAGCAAGAGGATTAGCCATCTCACAAGATAGCCTTAGTTTCTCAGATAAGTCAACTCCGTTTCCATTGGACAGTCCCCATTCAAATTCGTGTAACAGCGCCGCGGTCCAGAACGTAACGGTTGTCAAACCAAGATTCTTACCGGGACAGATCCTACGACCAGACCCGAAAGGCGCTAGTCTCAAATCCGACCCAAGAACCGAGAACTCCACCTCACCTTCTTTGGTCATGAATCTCTCAGGTCTGAACTCCAAAGGATCGACCCACACGTGTGGATCATGCGCTATTGCCCACATGTTTACCATTGCTGTGGTCCCTGCCGGAATAAAACGACCATCAACGATCGTGTCAGTTATGGCCAAACGGGCCCATGAAAGAAGTGGGCCTGGAGGATGCATTCTCAGGACTTCTTTCACCACAGCCGTCAGATATGAAAGTGAAGCCAAGTCAGATTCATCTACAGCTCTTGATTTTCCGACCACTAAATCAAGTTCAGCCTGTGCCGTTGCTTGAATATCTGGATGAATCACCATCCTAGCGAGGATCCACTCGATTAGAACCGCCACCGTGTCTGTTCCTCTGAATATCATCTCCTGTGAGAATAATATAACCATAATAAATACAATATAGTATTTATAGTACTCAAATTTTTTAATAAAATCTGATAATACATATTTTAATGCTTTATTTATCCTACCGCATGTCACATTCCGTCTATAAAATTCATGTTTTATTGGACTTATATAATTTAATTACCCATAGAACGGCGATGATGTCCGGGTCGGATAAATGATCAGAGCCATGCAGGGAGAGCAGGACGTCCACGAAATCACGAGGCGAGTCACCGGTTTGATTACGATGCTCGGATATAATCCGGGATACAAACCGGTTTACCTTCGGTACGAGTGCGGAACATCTAGACCGGATTCTCTGTGGATCAAATTCCGATAACCAAGGAAGGTGATCGGTCCAGTTCAATGTTCCGAGCAAATCATAGCCTTCTTCGACCAATTCACGTAACTCACTATGGTCTTGATCAAGCTCGTACTCTTGTCCGAAAACAGAGCACATCATGTTGTTAAGCGACGCCGTTTTGAGCAATTCACGAACATGACCTACTCCGTTAGTGCTCTGTTTTTCAAGAAGTCCCACCATCTGGCTAGCGATCACTCGCCTCTGCGTCTCGGCACGTCTGATCTGTTTCGGACTAAAGAGATGGTTCGAAGCGATCCGACGCAGAGTGCGCCAGTAAACACCGTGTGGTGCGAAACCAATCGCCCGGTTAAACATCAGAGAGTAAGCCGATTCCTTAACCGGCCGGTCAGCAAAAACAAGGCTATTGAGAATCTCTTTAGCAACGTCGGGATTGCACGTGACGATCATGCGTGTCTCGCCTAAGCTGAAAGCTAAGAGCCGTTTGGCTCCGAACTTCGCAGCAACATCTGCGATTCGGCGGTGAGCTAGAGTGCTGGACATGAGAGACATGCTTCCCACAAAAGGGAACCCTCTTGGACCGGGAATAACCGTACCGGTTTTGTTAGTTAACCGGCGGGAGAGATATTTGCCCCATGCAGGCCCACCGGGATATGTCCAGCAGAACAGAGAGACGGCGAGCCATGCGAATACGATGGCTAGGACAGAGAGAGCTAGATTGGTTGGGCTTAGAACGCTGCATTTGGAAAGAAGGGCAAAGATTAAGGAGCTTTCGAGTTCAGTAGCCATGGGGGATCAACGGGAATGTATGTGAGCTTGAAGAGAAAAGGGAGAGAAACAAAAAGAGAGTGTATTTTGGTTTGTGGGGGCTTAAAGATCAGCAGATGGCTTGGTCTTTATATAGATAATCAGAACTCAACAAAACTGTTACCATTTTGTAAAAAAATATTTTTTTTTTTTTTTTTTTTTTTTTTTTGTAAAAAAGATATTTAATGTTCTTTGTATATGTATATGTATATGATTTCCTTTAGAATATATAATTTAGAGGATTTTTAATAATATATTTGTTGTAGTTGTATGTTATTCTATTATCCCTCTCTATGTCAAGAATGTGTTCTTTTTTGCCATCATCAAGAATGTGTTCATTGTTCTAATATTCTTTTTTTTTGTCATCATCAAGAATGTGTTAAAATCATTACATACATAAATATAAAATTTTCAAATAAGTTTTCGGAATTTTGATCATAAATCCAATCTTTTTTTTTTTGCCAAAAATCATAAATCCATAAATCCATAAATCCAATCTTTCACACACACATATGTATAAGGCAAAAATCAAATAATTTCCTAGTTGTTTTTTGAAAATGCGTATTCATGTGCAGTTACATAATTACTAATTTGATTATTTAACCCGTTATTATTAGAAGGGTTTGAAATAAAATCTATATGTGTAAGAGTGTACATAGAGTAAAATACGTCAATGGAACAAAATATATGTAATTCCCCATTACTTAGCTAGATAATTAAAGCTGCCGAGCTTGTTTCCAGCAGACTCGATCGACGTTGACGATTGTGAATCTCTTTTGGATGAATATCTTACAATTGAAATTGAAAACTTGAAAGTGCTTGTAGTTTTTATTCCAATATTTTTTTTGAAAGGAAAAAAAAAGCAAGACCGTTCAGCCACAAGATAAAGATGGTTACAGAGTCTTCTTGTTCATTGATCTGTTGATAAATAAACACCAAAAAGGTGTTTTCCATATAAAATAAAACAACAACACCACTTTGAATGTAACCGTTTAAATGATTTACATGGTTTTGTAAACATGAATATTTGTAATTTTAACCGTGCATAACATCTGTATTTGCAACAGGTGGCTTTCATTGCAATTGAATGAAAATATGAATCTTATTGATTAGGAATATAAACTAAAGAATGTAATAAATAGGTGTAATGTGATGGTTACATCATTTAACTTATTGCAAACGCTAAGTTAATTATCATCGCGACCGTTGAATAAAACGTAAATCATGGAGTCTGCTTGTATTAATGAAATTCATTATATCTGTTACTCCCTCTGTTTTTAAAAGATTCATGTTTTAGAAAAAAAATTTGTTTCAAAAAGATACATTTTCTACATTTTCAAGACATTAATTAATGAAAAATTGTATATTTCCAAAAATATAATTGTATTTATTAAAATCTTATTGGTTCAAAATTTTGGGGAATTGTTAATTAATAAAAACAATGCATTGGTAACTAAAATTTTATGTTTTTCTTAATAAGTGTGAAAAATCTAAAACATGGATCTTATAGAAACAGAGGGAGTAATTTGTAACCCAGTTGACTTGACGTATCCCAATCAATTATCTAGCTGCTTATTTACATATAACTTTTTGTTGTCTTTCATATCAAGTTTTTCTTTCAATACTCGTTTCAAAATATTACATATTTTATCTTTTTCACACATATTAATAAAAATATTAAATTTAAGTATTGAAAGCATAATTTTATGTGATTATCTATTTTTCATGATTCTAAACCAATAAGAATTCAGTAAATTATATAAATATTTTTAAAATTTGCAATTAATCATTATTAATAAAAATATATTGATAATATAAATTTTTTTTTTTTGAAACATTTTTTTCCTTAGAATATGTATTTTTAACAAACGGGGGGAATATACTTATATAAATATTACAACTACACGAAGTATTAGGAATTTGATTGTTCTAGATTTTTAATCTCCAAAATTTTTAAAGTAATGTCACTTGTTTTCTTATATATGTAAACAAGGAATTTGATTGTTCTAAAAAAGCTGAAATAAAGCAATTAGAGTTTAAGAAAAAATATAAATCATAATTAAGAACTAGAGGAGGAGCGAGGGATAGCATTGAAATTATGAAAATGGTGAGAGGATACAAGCACTATAAGTATATAATGCCTCTTTGGTCGTATACCGGCCAAAACAAAGAAAACTACCCTACATATTACTATGTTATGCGGTTCACAAAAAGATTACAACCAACTGTAGTTGATCATACAGTTACAAAAAAACTGAAGTTGATCATAGAGCATCCGGTACGGTGACTAATAAGAAAAGGGATCCCAATAAGAAAATGAGTTTAACGGCTCAGCGCCGTCATACGTTGGCGCGTGAGTCTTAACTCTCAAACTCCCTTGGATCTATGCTACTTCGAGTGATGTCATATTTTGTGGAGCCCAAATTCAGTATCTTCGCAGTAAAAATCTAAAACTGAAGTCATCGGTACTGTACTCGAATCACGGAGACCTAGGTAATAACTAGTTTTGCCGAATAAGAAAATGGTTTAATTGCCTACATTTTGTTTTAAAAACCTAGGTTTATCTCAACCAATATTAAGAATTTTACAATTTAATTTGACTGTAACCGATACGAAATGACCGTGTGTACTATATATTGTAACCGTGTCAGATTTGAGTATTTTAATATCTGACGAGTTCTTGATTAATAAGTCTCTTTTTTGGCTAAAAAATGTTACAAAAGGAACTTATAACGGCTTGACACTTTCCAACTCTCAATACGTTTTTTAACATGGACGTGGGAGCGATAAATGAGTTCTCCAATAGGGGTTGTCCACAGTTGCGCGCTTCATTATTTTTCTAATGTAACAAGACAAACTTGTCATTTAACTAACCGTGATCTAGAAATGTTAAGAGTAAACTCAACTGTAAACAGGTAATATCAAGATAGCGTGTCTTTTTGTACTTGGTACTACTAATCCACGAGTCAAACTTATATTAGTTTACTAAACTTAGTACAGAGTAATTACTATTTTATATTATACATTTTATATATGAATATTTACCACCATACATTTATAAATTTTATCACAATATTTCTTCTGTGATATCATATATAAAAATTACTAAACATTATTAACTATAAGTCATAAGATATGTTATTCTTATCCAGTCGTATATACATTATCTTATATTTTGGTAGAATGACTCAAATATTGTTGACCTTTGATAACTAATAATGCTATCTTAGCCACATGATTGTTGCTATCAGTTTATAATTCATCTGCCGCTAAAACGTGGTGTTTAAAACTAGAATATTCTTATATTTATATAAAGATTCCACAGGAAATATTTATGTGTTAGAAGTTTCGTGGTATTTAGATCGAACTGATAAGTATTTGCTGTAACAAATAATCAAACGGAACTGAACATGAAAAAAAATTCGTGACAACGCATATTGACTAATTTTAACAGAGGTAAATGAATTTTATGTGGATCTTTAACAGCTTTTTGTTTTCATCCGTTGATTTTGTTTACAGATTTGACTTATCAGATCATTCGCTCTCTGGTTATGTCACGTGTGTGAGGTTCGAGGGACCAATTGCGTGATCGTGCCAAGATTGTGAGTGTGGTTTAATTGGCATATGCACTTGGCTTCGGTGGAAAAATGGCTGGGAAATTACCATAGTATCGACCGCCTAACCTAATCAAGCTTAATTAGAGGAGATGAACCAAATGGCACAATGGTTATGTAAGGTCCCACATGATTCGGTGAACACACAAAATCTCATATTGTCCCATATACATATATCGTTTGCTAAGTGCTTGTCGACAACGATCAGATAAACTCTCGTGTGCTTCTGATTAGAACTGCCTGTCTGTTGATCTAACATCCACCTATGCTTTATCTTGTTTTGTCATGGTTATTTATGTATATGTTTTGTTTTGTTTCGGTTTTGGTCTGAAACCAGTGAGGATCCGTCCAAAGATAAGACTTGGTCATTAAATGGTCTGGCAAGGATTGCAACTCCTCCCCCCCACATCTGATTTCAACATTTGACTATGTTTCAGTAGATCTACTTCTACACAGTTTGGTCATCATAACAAAAATTTAGATGATTCATGGAATTGACGAAGTATAACAACGTATTATTTTTCAATTATATGCAAAATTTTAAATATAAATTGTAATAAATGCATGTGTATTGAACTGATTTGGTAGAAAATGTTTTCGTAATTGTTTTCTAACGTTCTGCTAATATCCACAACACACAACATTTATGGGTATTCACCGGATAGTCAACAAAACATGAAAAAATTAGCGGGTTTTGTCATCAATAGTTTTGTTGGGTCATGGAAACGACAATTTCTTGAAGGGGATGTCTCTATATGAACGTAGTCGATTCCGCTTTTAGACGGGGCAAACTAAAATGTTGTTAATGAGTTTAGTTTCAAACAATGACCATATATCACAATAGTTTAATCAATATTCTAAAATACGGTATTCATGTTTAGACATACGGCATTTAGGTGCTATACAATAATTAATTATAACATTTTCGTTTTCATGTATACAATTTTATGTGGATTTATATAGGTTAAATGCATAATAACGTTCAGACAGACATTATAAAATGTCTAAACAAATTTTAAGCATTAATTTTCAAAAGTTAAAGTATTAATATTATTATATATTATTAATATCATGTGTATATATAATTATGGCTATTAGATTAATTATTTGGAAATAATTATTTATAAGATTTATCATCTTTATATATTCAAACTTGTTTTAGTTTTTTTATAATTTGAAACTATTTATATATGTTAAACTATACTCATGTAAATATAAAGTTTTTTTGTCAGCCTATAAATTATATTTGAAATATTACTTTTTATAAAACTAATAGACATATAATAATTTGACATTTATATTATATAAAAACATGTATTTGCTTAGATACTGTTTAAGTGTCTACATATACAGTTAGATGTTAGAAATTCATATGCTAATGCATAGCGCGTTTTAAATCAGTGAGTGTAAAAATACACTCATATATTTCATTGCCGAAAAGTATTTGTACGTTATAGTACGTACTTAAGATAGGCCTTAGTACCAACTATAGATAAGCAATGATGAAATTTAAACATCAATGGTTGATTTTCAAAAGTCATTCTTATCAATTAGAACCATCTCCTCTCTTTTGACGTCTGGAACCCTCTTCTTTTAGTATAATTACAAATATTATTTTGACATACTTCACTCCAGCCTTTTTGTTAGGATTCCACACAAGTTAAAAATACAGATTCTATGTTCCATTATGATTATACTGATATAAAATAGTAGACGTATTTAACTTATTTTAAATTTAGTATTTTACATTTTATATGTATTTAGATGTTTTAATAGTATTAAGGCTGACATCAAAGCTATTTTAAAAATTATGGTAAAATAATATTTTCCTCAAAGTTCTTTATTTGATTTCTTTCTTTCCCGAGAGAATGCTAAGGAAGTCTACTATGAGCATTTTATCCGTTAAATTTGATTCGATTCGTTATTCGTTTCTATTCGATCCAAAAATTTTGGAAATCCGTAAGCTTTCGAAGGAAAGCAAATATTAAAATTCAATATCCATTAAAATCGAAACAAATCACAAATATTAAAATTTTGGGAAGCAAATATCCGATCCAATCCGTCAATATATAAATACATGTATATCTTGATTATATTTAAAGATTTAAATATATAAAATTATATAATTATTATTCTAACATATGATTTGACAGATTATGTTGACATTATTACTTATATAAAACTATTACATAAAACTAAGAGAAAACATTTATGACAATTATAAATTTTTTCTTAAGTTTTGTGTTATTATAATTTTTAACTAAATTTAAAAATTTACAAATATGTATGATTCATTATTTCTTTTAATTTTTATCTTTTATATCATGGAAAAAAATATTTTTACAAAATAAATTTGTATCAAACTTTTAAGATCACTTGTATTAATCAAAACAAATGTGATATCCGTAAGTATTCGCAAATATCCGCGAATATCTGTTTATTTCCGGATATCCGTTTTTGAATATCTGTATTTTTTTGAAATAAATTAAATCGAAAAATTAGATATCTATAACATTCAAAGTAAATCACAAATACCTTCAAAAACCCGGATATCCGATTTGTGCCTAGAATTTATTCCCGGATATGTATATAGGTCACATTAAAACTTTTTCGATACTACTATGATTGTACTTTTTATTTTGTCAACAAAATATAATATATACTTTGACTTACTAATATTATATTGTAATTATAATAATTATAACCATCTAATGTACACCTAACACCATATCACATTTTCAAAAGTAACGATCTCGACCCAAATTTAAGTTATGATGATCGCTTTATAAAAAAAACACTTTCCAATGTATATTCAATTTGTTTTTTATTTTTTAACTACAGATATGTATGGGCAACCTCCCGATACAAGTTTACCAAGAAAAAAACCCTCTCGATGCAATTTGATAGGGTTAAGATCTACAGACATGTATGGGCAACCTGTCGATACAATTTAATAGGGTTAACTTTCCCATTTTCTATGCTCCCAATATTCGAAATAAACTAAACCAAAGTTAAGATCTATCAAGGAGAAAAAGAGGGTAAGCAAGATATGGCGCAACCTGTGTTTTTTTTAATGAAAATTTTCAATTTTAAAAACAAAAACCTTTTAAGAGAATCTGCTACACTTTGTTACACTGTAAGATAGACATGCTGTATTGCCACCCACGAAATAATATATTTTAGTAAATTGGTCTGGTTTGCAGAAAATCACATTGAATATTATTGTTAAGCTATATGAGTTTCACGCTTAAAACTAATTGATAATTAATGGAGTAGCACATCTATCTTATATATTACTAAAGATCCCTTCCAATACCCGATGTGGAACATTTGTCCCTAATATGCTCTATCGAGATGATGGCTCTCTGAGCATCAATCTCGGAATGTTTGAACAAAGATCGATGGACCGACTTTGGACTGGATCGATGGACCGACTTTGGACTGGATCGATAATGGATCGGGTTCTGATACCATGTTAAGCTAAATGGGCTTCACACTTAAAACCAATTGGTAATTACTGGAGTGACTCATCTATCTTATATATTACTAAAGATCAATTCTAATACGCGATGTGGGACATTTATCCCTAATAATTATATCATCCGATCATCGTAGTTTACATGGATTTAGTACGATCGATCTCGAAAACCAATAATACTAGACACAGTAGACATTCGACCGGTGTTTAATCAATAAATTGACAATTTTGTGTTCGTGTTATCCAAATCAGATAAACGTGAATGTTAACATCCAAAAGGAAATAAGATCAACTAATAAATAAACGTTGATCCGAGTAAAATAAATCTAGCGTTTAGCTAATGCACCGATGAATTCAAAATATTTTTTGATTCGATCGAACGGTCTAAGCTAGGTGAAGATTTGATTCTGATAAAGTGTAGTGATGGAGTTATGTAACCTCAACTTGCATGCAAACTTTCTCTCTCTGTCTCACCTTGAAGATATTCTCCTACCAAAAAGCTTTGCATCATTCTCTTACACACTTTGAATACTTGTTAATCAACTAGAGTTCGAATATGAATCAAATTAAACTTTTTGACTGTGTGGAACTTTTCATTTTTCATTATACCAAACGACATAAACAATATCATGTGATTAGTTTTAGATTTGATGAACTAAGATCAACTGGTTTTTTGTCACTTATATTATCAAAAAAAATTAAAACCATAAATAATCCCTAATGCTTTTTAAACATTTTGAGTGTATTTAGCAAAAAAAAAAAAACATTTTGAGTGTAGAAACGTATTTCAAGGGCGTATACAACTGACACTCTTAATAAAAAATTTTTTAATTTCGAATAAGCTTCTTCTGCGATGAACTTTAAGATACTTTTTGAAAATTTGTGTGCCTCGTTTGTTTCGTCGAACAGTTGATACGATGTCGTTGTATACTACATATCCTCTGGGCTTTCATTTTAAGCAAACTCGATTTATAAATGGGCTTCTTGTGAGTTAGTTTAATGGTACTTTTCTTTTTGCGGCTTTCTGTTATTTTAAGTTTCATATAGATAGATTGCTCAAAAAAAAAAAAAAAGTTTCATATAGATACGCACGCCTATTTGACTACAATTTCATTTACTTTGAACTAGATCATGACCCGCCCGGTCGGGCGGGTTTTCATATTTTTTGGAAGCATGAGATATGTTTTTTTATTGTTATGAAATTTTTTAATTTATTTTTTGTACATTATAAAGTTAATTATTTAAAAAACAATTATTACATATTTACTCGGTGAATTTTATTATATTCTGATGTCTAATATATTACATGTGTCTGATATATAAACAAAAAGTGTTTAGTTTCGTCATTTTTATTATTATTATTTTTTTGGAAGTGATCGTGGGTGTGTAAAGATGATGTAGAAGATCAGTATTTATATTTAATTTTAGGGTAACAATAATGTACCACCGATATATATATACTAAACCAATTAAGTAATTTATAATAAATACCAAATCACAATATATGGTTACCGAGATATTATGTATAATTGTAATGACTTGGTGAATGTATTTTTCCATAAAATATTTTCTTTGAAAGTAAAATTCGAGATATCTATATATGTTATGTAAATAATCATATGCATCGAATATATACTACACAAATATTCTCTAAGGCAATTTCCTAATATATCTTATTAGCGAAATCACCCATAATTGTAAATATAGAATTATGGGTCATTTTGTTAATCTATTAAACATGTTTTATAAATAAATTTAATATTTTTAGTGTTATATATTTTTAGTTTTATAATAGTTATATTTATATTTATATGTCTAGTTAACATTATTATTCAGACCCGTGCATATACACATAATTTCAATTTTATTAAGATATTAAACTAATATAAAATAATTAGTCAAACATTTGTTAAAATTTTGGTATTTTATATATTTATGTAGACAAAAATGTATAATGAACATTTACAGTAGACTAATATAATAAAATTTGGTTTTATTTTATTTTGTTTTTATAATAAAATTCTAATTAAAATTATTTTATAATAAAATTATAATCATATGACTATTTTATAGTAGATAAAAATGATACATCTTTTTTAATAGAGAAGATATATTCTCAAAGAAATGTTTATATGTATTCTTAAGGTTTGGTGGTATTAAATTCAATTTTAATAATATTACACATTACATAATATAGAGGTAAATAGTATCTGTACATATATTTGTACATAATATGTTATGTTGAACCCGAGGACAATTTTAAACAATAATCGTATGCAACTATGCACTAACTTAAATAAAGAAAAGATGGAGTTGCTAATCGTATGATTATGAACATGAATATATTTCAAATCTTTTAATTAACGTTGGACCATTTATTTCCTAAACCAACAAAATAAAAGAAAGAGTCTCAGTCTATTAATGAATTCATGTGGATATCATATACCTATACAAGAGAGTGTGCATTTAATTTAAAATCTTACAAAATAATAGTTAGGTCCATTACAATGTTTCTGTTTTAATAAGATAGATATATTTTTAATGTAAACTTTATTGCAATTAAAAGATATACAATGAAAGTTTGCATAAGAACTAAAAACAAACCCTTAGGCTTTATTGGCAAAACAGATTGAGAGAAGGCCATCCTGGCTATGGCCTCCTAATGCTCTAATCACAGATGATATATACACATCAAAGAGTAAATTGTATCTAATCGTTGATTTCGAACAAGCGTTTTCCGCGATGTATTTTAGTCTGCATGGTTTGGTCGATTGATTTATCTCTCCGTTCATAATCAAACCCAATTTTTTGGACATCATATCTTTATTTCAAAATTTTATATATGCTTTGATTAAATAAAATGTGCTTAAACCTTTCTGAGTTAAGAAGATGTTTTTAACTGGGTGCCATTGTTCTTCTCGTGTTCCTAATATCAATGTTTTGTCACTAAAACCCAACTTAATTCTTGTATTGGTCTATACATAATGATGCACAAACAATATATTACATAGATGATTCTTCGCCTTCGATCCTTTATTTCATCTAAATCAAATCTTATAACTACTTAGCTACAAAGCATGATGAGTACTTACTACATTATTGTAAAGACTAATTAACTAAGAGAACACACCGACTCTTCCTAGCACAATTTATACAGACGAGTCATTTGCTTGACCTAACACCTCTATATCATGTGATGCAGACTTGTAAATTTTGATTTGAGTTTTTATCCATTATCTCGCTCTCTCTTGATCTTTTTTAGTCTACAAAAGACTAAAAGTACATAGTTTTCTCTTCATCTTATATGTTTATTAAGACCTTATATTGTTCATGACCAAAAATCCCACCATGGGTAATTGCTGCTGGATTGGTCCAAGAGATTAGTATTTGATTTGAAACCGCCCCAGTCATCAGATGATGTCAAGCAACTATCAGCTGGTTCCACAATGTTCATCAAGTGATCTGCTTCTTCTTCAAACCCAACAAAATACTCTCTCTTGATGTTGTTATTGTACCCATCATCATCATCATGACGACTTTTCTCATACACCTCCATCTCCGGCCTAACCTCCTCCGGTTCGGACCTCCTGTTCTCTTCCTTTTCTGATTCATGATCCGTGCTGCCTAGAGTTACCACCCCTTGACCATCACAACAATGTCTTCTCTCGTCCTGCTTTGTCTGCCTCTCCTCGTTTAGTATATGCAACTGCATAAAAGTTACAACAACAGCTCATCAATAATATAACCATTAAAACAGAGCTCTATATGTATACAACCATTAAATCATGTAAGATAACATTACCTCAGAGACTAAACCTTGATTTTCTTTCTTGAGTGACTCAAACTGAGAAGCTAAGTCGTTGTAGTTTTGTCTGAGAATGTTGAACTCTGTCTCTAGCTGCTTAGTCTTCCAACGAGCTCTCTTGTTCTGAAACCATATAGCCACTTGCCTAGGCTGCAACCCAAGCTCTCTCGCTAACTGAACCATCTTCCTTGGCTCAAGTCTCGTCTCAGACTTGAACCTCATCTCCAGTGATTTGATCTGCTCGTCGCTAAACCTTCTCTGATTGTTCTCGTTGTGAATGCTCTTCTTCATCTTCTTCATGGTCATGAAAGGATCTGCTGACATCATCCCTAAGATGATTTATGATTTTTGTTGCCTCTTTTTTTTTTTTTTGGAATCTCTGTTTTTGTGTTGCTGGTTCTATATATATACGTGTGCAATATATATATATATATATATATATATATATATATGTGTGTGTGTGTTTAATTTGATGATATTATTAGTTTTTCGAATTTTGGTTTAGGGGTCAATTGTATATAATAAGATATAAAGTTTAGGTTACTTTTGTAAATTTTATATTCTTTTTAGCTAAACGATTTGTGTGTCGACAGGTAACAATAGGGGAGGGGGGATTTTGGCTGCTTATAGCGTCGTCGTAATCACTTGTTAAGTCGAGTTCCATTTCAACGCAAACTTATCACCTAATTCCTTGTCAAGAATTTCCACCTTTTTATTTTCTTCTACTTTTCGATAACTCGTATAATTTTATAAAGTTTTGTTATAATATTACTTCTAAAATTATTTTTACAAAATTATCGTCTTGGGTGATAGAATTTACAACGCCTCTTTTTCATCTTGATAGCAATGAACTTGATCAAAGCTTTAAAACTGAAAATAAAAACACAGATACTTTTTTGGGCAATTAATCATTGCCTCTTTTTGGCTTTTTTCATTGACTTAAATAGAAGAAGGAACATGAAATAAAATGTGGGATCATGGATCCCTAGCAACAAGGAAGCACAAACAAACGTGAAAAGAACATGAGTTACTTTGTCCTACATTCTAGGAAACAAAGTTATCTCAGTTATTTGATGAATAAGAAAATACTAAACAAAGATCATCGTAGACTCATCACATCTTGGGGAAATAACTGGTTTTACGTTTATTTTAACTACCTTCTGTTTAGATATGTAGATTTGTATAGTGAAGCAAAAAAAATTCAAAAAAAGTGATCGAGGTTGCCCTTTACAGCACACGTAAAAACTCCCGTGCAAGTCACTCTGTCACTTACATATTGCCCATGCCCAAGTCCGTTGTGGTGAAGTTTTTATTTGGGGAAAATCATTTGTGAAGTTTTTATGTTTCAACAAAAAAAAGCGCCTGAATAATTCTTCAGGAATCTAGATTTCAAAATAAATTTTTGTTATGTTTTACTGTTTCCAAAGAAAAAAATTACGCTCATCATACAGAAATTAACAGATGACCAGATTTTTTTTGTTTATTTCAAACGGGAAACAAGATCATAGTCCATAGACTTCGTTTTCTTCACGGTAAGACAACTATAATAATTTAACAAATACAGTACTAGTAATGTGAAAACCAGCTTTTATTCTTGCTTTTGTGATTAGTTTAAGGTTTACGTTCACCTTGCTTGTGGAGATTATTTTGCCTAATTAATACAAATAATCAATTAAACTGGGTCATCTAGGCGTGACCCTTAGTTTTATTTAGTACTAATCTGATCCATGGAAGAAATGAAAAATACTCTACATAGTAAAAATAAAATAAAAATCTTGATGTCATTTCATTTGAATTTCTCTCAACATATCTATGAAAAAACATGTAAATTAGATTGAAAATTTTGAGAAGCTGCGATCAAAACCATCAAGTTCGGCCACTGAGCCAACTAGTTGTAATCAGAGAATGAGAGATCTTTGCTTTGGGACATCAAAGTTGACAGAAAGATGACGTGGCTGTTGATTTATGGTGGTGCCTGACTATTTTTGTCCAGCAAGAGGACAGACGTGTCGAGCTCAACATAAATATCGCATTTCTTATAAGAGCCGTAGCCGTAGGAGAGGACAAAGTTCTTAAAAGAAAAGTTTATTTAATTTCGGAAAAGACGGTTCCATGTCTTGTTTATATTTGCAAGCTCCTCGACTTTTTTTTTGAACTACATTTTGCAAGCTCCTCGACTTGCCGCGTGTATTTAAGTTTTCTGCTTATATGTTTACAATCAATAAAGATTTTTAGGGTATGGTGTCACGTTTGCAAACTGTTTTGTTCTTATTTGATCGCAAGACATACCCTTTGTTTTTTTAGCAACAAAGAGAGAAAAAAAATCTACCCTATGTACGCAACGAGTGAAAATAGATTGTTTCCTCATGGAGTAAACGTTGTGTATCACTAAAGTTTTGCTCAACAACGAAAGTCACGGTAACGCAATGGTTCTGTGAAACAACTGTAACCCATATTAATATTTACTCTGTTTCATTATATAAGTGTTATTTACGTTTTTTTTTTCAAAATAAATGTTATTCTATAATTTTAATGCAAGTTTGTATACTAAATCTATTTTAACCTTCTGAACAACTAATAAATTTTTATTTAATTAATTATGCATTGAATTGGGATATACAATATTATTCTATTATAAACAAAAAATCCGCGAAAATTATCAGAATAACACTTATTAAAAACCAGAGGAGTATATTTTTGACATGCATACTATCCTAGGATTCTTTGCAAGACTGTTAACTTATCTTTTTTTTGAAAAAAAAAAAGGTTAAACCCGGGTCAATTAATGACACAGACCTAATTCCGGGTGGGAGGTGCAGCCCACGGATAGACCTTCTCCCGGGTATTCAAATGGATCGTAAGCATGGACCCATATCCGCGTGGCCACGTGTGGAGTTAGTAATCTCATACTAGAAGAGAGTTGAACCCTGTCCTGTTAACTTATCTTAGTTTATAGAACTTCAACTATCATAACTTAAAATGATTTAACTTTTAAGAAAATGATTTACAATTAACGTCATTTAATCTTTCCACTATTTTTTCGTTTCCCACAACTGTGTACAGCCTTACAGGTTACGTCTTCTAATTCTTGAAATCTTATCTCACAATTCAAATATAAATGTTTTCGGAAAACCTAGCATAACTATGGAATTGTATTTTCTTTAGTGTGATATACAGTTAGTTTAGGAACTACAAACTAAACATTGACACAGATCTATTTTAAATATTCAAGGACGTTAATGTTAATCTCTTACTCATGCCTTTTTTTTGGTAAAATCTAATTCATGCTTTTTGTAATAATATACGAGGATTTAGTGTGTTACATACTTTTCATGAATTTATTTTTACATTTTTTCTTTGAATTCTTTATTATGTCTGCATTACTACTACTAGCAAGCAAAAGAATATTTTTGAACAACAATTCTGGAATGAACAGTAAAATTAAATCATGTTTTTTGGAGAAAAAAAATCATGTTTTCCCCAATTGACAATAATATTATAACTGATGGTGTCCATACATGATGCCAACGCGTGGTGCCAGAGGAAGAGACATTTCGTACCGTCTCTAGAAAAAGCTTATCTTTTCCTGATAATATTTTATTTAATAAATGGATGAAAATAAATATCTAATTGCTTTGGTCAAAATGATCACTTGTTTAATGATGTTATTATCAAAAATGATACTATAATACTCGTAGATTCTTCGTCACGGACAATTCAAGTGGCCAACAATCGTACCCTCCTTCTTCAACCACTACTACTATACTCGTTAAAGTGATGTTGGAAAATAAACGGCTCGACTTTTCTTACCGAGTAATTAAACAAGCAAATCTATCTTCGAAGTACATTAAATATAGGGTGTAATCAGGAAGATGGCAAAATAAAGGAGCGATAATTAATGAAGATAATGAGTGATAGGACATGAATAATATATACGTATCAGAATTTTCTTTTTCTTGTTTGGTTTACTTTCTCCGTGGATATAATATCCAGAATGAGGAAGACAAGTACACTTCATTCTATCTGAAAGATTTAATTAATTGCTTAATTTGCCATAACTATCTGAAGTAGTAAGTATATTATCTATAAATTGTTAATTGTATTAGTCATGGAAGCTAATCAAAGATTAGAATTAGGTTAGGTGTTAGATGGTTTTTAGTGCTTACTCTGTCGGATCAAAGACCTTCAACTGATTTAGTCATGTTAATTTGTTATTATGCTTTAATTAAGTCTAATTTACACCACCGAAAAATATTACTTCGACGGTTCGACCCCGGAATAATGCTTCTCTTACTCTGATATGTGCTACAGCCTACATGTAATCTTTTTATCTCTTAAAAAAGGTAAGCGAAGACAAAGAGAGTATTATGTACTTCTTGTTTTGTTGGACAAAAACAAAATGTCTTTCTTGTTTAGAAGGTCTATAATAGATGCTAGAGGCCCATTATCTCTTAGAAATTTATAAAAACGAAAGGAACTTCTGTTGGGGTCCCGGTCCCCTTAAGTGAACTAAAAGCCCACGATACCTACAATTGGCTAATACGTTTTATTATGGATTTTCTTGTCATAATCACATTTCATAATCAAATCAAAATGAACCCATAAGATATGTAGTCGTTATGTAGATTGTTTTTGGGACTACAAGAATATACATTTAGCACTAATCATCGATAAATGACTTTCGCTAATAATACAATGCGAGTAT
>NW_026616587.1:0-23490 GCF_000801105.2 Raphanus sativus | reverse complement strand
AATCCACCTTCTATCCAGATGATTCCAGATTAGCCTGTTCGGACATATGCCATATCTTCATGATTCTTATCAAACCAGGATGAACCACGATCTAAGGCTTTTATTTGGAACCACTAATCAGTGGAGATAACCAGGAAGTTGAATAAATCTCATAGGAGTTGTGAGTAAGAAGATATCCCACTTTCTATCCAGATGATTCCAGATTAGCCTGTTCGGACATATGGCAATATCTTCATGATTCTTATCAAACCAGGATGAACCACGATCTAAGAAGCTTTATTTGGAACCACTAATCAGTGGAGAATAACCAGGAAGTTGAATAAATCTCATAGGAGTTGTGAGCAAGAAGATATCCCACTTTTATCCAGATGATTCCAGATTAGCCTGTTCGGACATATGCAATATCTTCATGATTCTTATCAAACCAGGATGAACCACGATCTAAGAAGCTTTATTTGGAACCACTAATCAGTGGAGAATAACCAGGAAGTTGAATAAATCTCATAAGGTGTTGTGAGTAAGAAGATATCCCACTTTCTATCCAGATGATTCCAGATTAGCTGTTCGGACATATGCATTATCTTCATGATTCTTATCAAACCAGGATGAACCACGATCTAAGAAGCTTATTTGGAACCACTAATCAGTGGAGAATAACCAGGAAGTTGAATAAATCTCATAGGAGTTGTGAGTAAGAAGATATCCCACTTTCTATCCAGATGATTCCAGATTAGCCTGTTCGGACATATGCCATTATCTTCATGATTCTTATCAAACCAGGATGAACCACGATCTAAGAAGCTTTATTTGGAACCACTAATCAGTGGAGAATAACCAGGAAGTTGAATAAATCTCATAGGAGTTGTGAGAGTAAGAGATATCCCACTTTCTATCCAGATGATTCCAGATTAGCCTGTTCGGACATATGGCAATATCTTCATGATTCTTATCAAACCAGGATGAACCACGATCTAAGAAGCTTTATTTGGAACCACTAATCAGTGGAGAATAACCAGGAAGTTGAATAAATCTCATAGGAGTTGTGAGTAAGAAGATATCCCACTTTCTATCCAGATGATTCCAGATTAGCCTGTTCGGACATATGCCATTATCTTCATGATTCTTATCAAACCAGGATGAACCACGATCTAAGAAGCTTTATTTGGAACCACTAATCAGTGGAGAATAACCAGGAAGTTGAATAAATCTCATAGGAGTTGTGAGTAAGAAGATATCCCACTTTCTATCCAGATGATTCCAGATTAGCCTGTTCGGACATATGGCAATATCTTCATGATTCTTATCAAACCAGGATGAACCACGATCTAAGAAGCTTTATTTGGAACCACTAATCAGTGGAGAATAACCAGGAAGTTGAATAAATCTCATAAGTGTTGTGAGCAAGAAGATATCCCACCTTCTATCCAGATGATTCCAGATTAGCCTGTTCGGACATATGGCATTATCTTCATGATTCTTATCAAACCAGGATGAACCACGATCTAAGAAGCTTTATTTGGAACCACTAATCAGTGGAGAATAACCAGGAAGTTGAATAAATCTCATAGGAGTTGTGAGTAAGAAGATATCCCACTTTCTATCCAGATGATTCCAGATTAGCCTGTTCGGACATATGGCAATATCTTCATGATTCTTATCAAACCAGGATGAACCACGATCTAAGAAGCTTTATTTGGAACCACTAATCAGTGGAGAATAACCAGGAAGTTGAATAAATCTCATAGGAGTTGTGAGTAAGAAGATATCCCACTTTCTATCCAGATGATTCCAGATTAGCCTGTTCGGACATATGGCATATCTTCATGATTCTTATCAAACCAGGATGAACCACGATCTAAGAAGCTTTATTTGGAACCACTAATCAGTGGGAATAACCAGAAGTTGAATAAATCTCATAGGAGTTGTGAGTAAGAAGATATCCCACTTTCTATCCAGATGATTCCAGATTAGCCTGTTCGGACATATGGCAATATCTTCATGATTCTTATCAAACCAGGATGAACCACGATCTAAGAAGCTTTATTTGGAACCACTAATCAGTGGAGAATAACCAGGAAGTTGAATAAATCTCATAAGTGTTGTGAGCAAGAAGATATCCCACTTCTATCCAGATGATTCCAGATTAGCCTGTTCGGACATATGCCATTATCTTCATGATTCTTATCAAACCAGGATGAACCACGATCTAAGAAGCTTTATTTGGAACCACTAATCAGTGGAGAATAACCAGGAAGTTGAATAAATCTCATAGGAGTTGTGAGTAAGAAGATATCCCACTTTCTATCCAGATGATTCCAGATTAGCCTGTTCGGACATATGGCAATATCTTCATGATTCTTATCAAACCAGGATGAACCACGATCTAAGAAGCTTTATTTGGAACCACTAATCAGTGGAGAATAACCAGGAAGTTGAATAAATCTCATAAGTGTTGTGAGCAAGAAGATATCCCACCTTTCTATCCAGATGATTCCAGATTAGCCTGTTCGGACATATGCCATTATCTTCATGATTCTTATCAAACCAGGATGAACCACGATCTAAGAAGCTTTATTTGGAACCACTAATCAGTGGAGAATAACCAGGAAGTTGAATAAATCTCATAGGAGTTGTGAGTAAGAAGATATCCCACTTTCTATCCAGATGATTCCAGATTAGCCTGTTTCGGACATATGGCAATATCTTCATGATTCTTATCAAACCAGGATGAACCACGATCTAAGTGTTTTGGAACCATAATCAGTAAAGATAACCAGATCAAGCATAAATAAAGCAAAGGACACGAGAGTTACTTGTGAATCAAGTCTGTCCGTACAGAGCTAACCTAGCTTGGACACAAGGTATCTTCATATTCTTATTCAAACCATGTGAAGACTTAAGAGATGAGAAGAGGAGAAGAGAACTCGCCAATTAAAAGAAGAAATGGTTGGCGAGTTTTGAGATGGTCACGGGTAGAGTAAGGAGAGATATCCCAACCGTTGGACCTGTCCCTTTTCACTCTGCCCACTCTGCTCACTCTGTCCATACGCCAGACTTGTTTAGTATTGTTGCAAGTTCTTTGTTTTTATTATCCAGGAGATTTGTCTCTCTTTATATACTCAGTTGATGCAAACCATTTTAGTATCAAGGAAATATGTCTTTCATTCTCTTTGTTCCAATCTCGCTACTCTCTTCATCATCTCTCCATACTTCTAATCTTATCATTCTTTCACTAAGAAGCTTTATTTGGAACCACTAATCAGTGGAGAATAACCAGGAAGTTGAATAAATCTCATAAGTGTTGTGAGCAAGAAGATATCCCACTTTCTATCCAGATGATTCCGGATTAGCCTGTTCGGACATATGCCATTATCTTCATGATTCTTATCACACTAGGATGAACCACGATCTAAGAAGCTTTATTTGGAACCACTAATCAGTGGAGAATAACCAGGAAGTTGAATAAATCTCATAGGAGTTGTGAGTAAGAAGATATCCCACTTTCTATCCAGATGATTCCAGATTTGCCTGTTCGGACATATGACGATATCTTCATGATTTTTATCAACCAGGATGAACCACGATCTAAGAAGCTTTATTTGGAACCACTAATCAGTGGAGAATAACCAGGAAGTTGAATAAATCTCATAATTTTTGTGAGCAAGAAGATATCCCACCTTCTGTCCAGATGATTCCAGATTAGCCTGTTCGGACATATGCCATTATCTTCATGATTCTTATCAAACCAGGATGAACCACGATCTAAGAAGCTTTATTTGGAACCACTAATCAGTGGAGAATAACCAGGAAGTTGAATAAATCTCATAGGAGTTGTGAGTAAGAAGATATCCCACTTTCTATCCAGATGATTCCAGATTAGCATGTTCGGACATATGGCGATATCTTCATGATTCTTATCAAACCAGGATGAACCAATATGTAAGAAGCTTGATTGGGAACCACTAATAAGTGGAGAATAACCAGGAAGTTGAATAAATCTCATAGGAGTTGTGAGTAAGAAGATATCCACTTTCTATCCAGATGATTCCAGATTAGCCTGTTCGAACATATGCCATTATCTTCATGATTCTTATCAAACCAGGATGAACCACGATCTAAGAAGCTTTATTTGGAACCACTAATCAGTGGAGAATAACCAGGAAGTTGAATAAATCTCATAGGAGTTGTGAGTAAGAAGATATCCCACTTTCTATCCAGATGATTCCAGATTAGCCTGTTCGGACATATGGCAATATCTTCATGATTCTTATCAACCAGGATGAACCACGATCTAAGAAGCTTTATTTGGAACCACTAATCAGTGGAGAATAACCAGAAAGTTGAATAAATCTCATAAGTGTTGTGAGCAAGAAGATATCCCACCTTTAATCCAGATGATTCCAGATTAGCCTGTTCGGACATATGTGATGTGATCTTGACAAGCAATGGAACTAAAGATATGGAACAGCTTGAACCAGAGCTTAAGGAAGTTGAAGAAAGAACCATGAAGCAGCTTGAACCTGAGGAAACAAATGGCAAGGACTTAGAAGTACCAGTTGGTCCAATGACTAGATCCAAGCAAGCCAGATTCAATCAAGCTTTCCATAAACTCTTATACACTATCCAGGGCAGTCTAGAGTGTGCTTATCCAACTACTCTGGTTGTGATTCAAGCCGTCTAAGACATTCATCAAGAGAGGTGTTGTGACTTGCACTCTTTTCCTTAGTTTGGTTTTGTCCCATTGGGTTTTCCAAACAAGGTTTTTAATGAGGCTTGGACACAACACTTATACGATAGCCTCTTGATGAAACCATGCCATTTCTCTTATTTTCTAGTCTATTTTCGGATTTAAAACTTGGTCTTTATTTATGTTTTCAAGGGAGCCTTTGTTTTAAGTATTTTGTGTGTTTCCAACAAGCTGTGCATGTACAGACTTCTTGCCTATATATTATTGACGAAAATCATGAATAAAATCATCAAACACTTTTTCTATTAAAAATTCTCTCTGAATCTTGTTTGATCAAAGCTTGTTTAAGTGTTATTCGGATCTTTGATCCTTACCTTGCAAGCAAACCTTTGATAGTCCAAGAGTCATTCCGCAACTCTTTGAAGTATCACTCAATCCACATCTTGTTTCATCATCACAATCCGTTGGAGAGTAGTCAGGGACGTGATCCTCACACCTAGGATCATATCAAGTGGTATCAGAGCAGATCTCCATCAAAAGGTTGTGTTTTTCCAGTTCTGCAACTTTTAGACTTTTCATATTCTGTTCTCAGATCTGTTCTAAAGTCTAGATCTTGTTAGAATCTTGTTTGTTAATGTCAGATCTGTCTAGAACAAGTGTTGAACTTGCTAAATAATCTGATTAAGATTTCGAAATTGCTAAGAAAAAAAATTAGGGTTCTTCATAAAAGTTTTTGAATCTGTCTCAGTTTCTGTGTTTTCTGTTATTTTCTGTTTCTATGATCTCTTTTACTGGTTTTGTGCTTTAAAATTCAACAGGAACCATGGGAGACGAGGACAATAGGAATAATGGAATGGATCAACTGTTACTTGATGCTTTGACTGCACGCATGACTACTTTGATGGATCAGAGACTAGAACACTTCAGGGCTGAGGTTGTGCACTCAGATCGTGAGAGACCTAGAAGGACTTCAGATCGATCTGCTACAGAAAGTTACTATAGCCATTCAAACCGATCCATTGGTACTAGAAGAAGGAGGCGTGACCAGGAAGAAAGGCCAAAAACCAGTGATCCTCTTGGTGGTCTGAAACTGAAAATTCCTGAGTTTAAAGGCACTGCTGATCCAGAAGAATACTTAGAGTGGGAAAAGAAGATTGAACTCGTGTTCAATTGCAGAGACACTGCAGAGTATAAAATGAAACTTGCTCCTACTGAGTTCAAGGAGTATGCTTTAAGTTGGTGGGATAACTTGGTTACAGCAAGAAGAAGAGCTGGAGATTTTCCTGTTGAAACCTGGAACCAGATGAAGGTAATCATGAGGAAGAGATTTGTACCGAGCCACTACCACAGAGAGTTGCATTTCAAGCTCAGAACACTGTCTCAAGGAAGTAGATCAGTTGAGGAATATTATAAGGAAATGGAAACCCTTATGCTGAGAGCTGACATACAAGAAGACAGAGAAGCAACAATGGCCAGATTCATGGGTGGTCTAAACAGAGACATCATGGATAGACTTGAAGTTCACCACTACGTTGAGATGGAAGAGCTTCTGCACAAGGCGATTATGTTTGAACAGCAGTTAAAAAGAAGAAGTTACAAGTCTAGCTATGGAGCCAGCAAACCACACTACCAGAAGGACGAAAAGACCAGAGAATCCAGACCATTCTCCAAGCCTAAAGTGGAGGAACAAAGTGTTAAAGGAAAGGAAGTAGCCACTGCATCCAAATCCAGAGACATACAGTGCTACAAGTGTAAAGGATATGGACACTATGCCAGTAGCTGCTCCAACAAAAGGGTAATACTCATCAGAGAAAATGGTGACATTGAATCCGAGGAAGAGGTATCTGAGTCTGAAGAAGAAAGGGTGGAAATGCCAACTCGTGGAGAGTTACTTGTTACTAGAAGAACACTGAATCTTCAAGCCAAGACTGATGGAAATGAGCAGAGAGAGAATCTGTTTCACACTCGCTGTATGGTTCACGGGAAGGTTTGCAGCTTGGTTATAGATGGAGGAAGTTGTACCAATGTTGCAAGTGAAACCATGGTGGAGAAACTTGGTCTGAAGGTCATAAAAAGACCAACAGCTTACAAGTTGCAATGGCTTAATGATGAAGGAGAGCTAGAGGTGAAGCACCAAGTTAAGGTACCATTGTCTATTGGGAAGTATGAGGAAGAGATACTGTGTGATGTCTTACCAATGGATGCTGGACACATACTGCTTGGAAGACCTTGGCAATCCGACAGAAGAACACTTCATGATGGGTTCACAAACAGATACTCATTTGAGTACAAGGGGAAGAAGACTGTTTTGGTTCCTTTAACACCGCAGGAAGTTCATCTAGATCAGATAGCCTTGAAGAAGAACAGAGCGTCATCAGAATCTAAGAAAAAGCAGCAGGCTAATATATTGCTTCAACCAAAGGGAAGTTCTTTACCTCACTTGCTGATTGTTTTTAAAGAATGTTTACACATAACAAAGCCAGTGCAGGATCTTCCTAGCAAGATACAATTTCTTTTTGCAGGAATTCAAAGATGTTTTTCCAGAAGAAGCTCCACAAGGACTGCCACCTATCAGAGGAATAGAGCATCAAATCGATTTTATTCCAGGAGCTTCTCTTCCAAACAAACCAGCCTATAGAACCAATCCTCTGGAGACCAAAGAGCTACAGCAACAAGTCACTGAGCTTATGGATAAAGGTCATATTCGTGAGAGCATGAGCCCATGTGCAGTTCCAGTCTTACTTGTGTTGAAATAAATAAAGGAATGACCAGAAGAAGAAGCTGGTTGATGATCCAAAGAGAATTCATCAAGAGAAGCCAATTTGGTTCTGTTTGTGCAGTCTTGCTCCACAAGCTACTATATTGACCTAACTTACCTTTCAAGGCAAGAAAGGAGTTTGGAGACTTAATATGGACGTGGTAAACACTGAGATGTCAAGGAAACATGTTTCAATTAAAATAAGAGAGCCTGGTTTGAATTTGAAAAGAAGAAGTCACATGTTGCTTAAGAGAAGCAGCTGGACCTGTCACTTTCACTCAACCAGGCTGTGTAAACCTCTCTCCTGTCACTCTCACTCCCTTTGGTCGAGATTCACCTTGGCTGTATCCTTCTGGCTTCATCAGAAACCCCACAATAATATTTGTTTAGTCATTCCCTTGTTTAATCATTGTTTATTGTAAGTGATTGTCTATTTAAAGACTTCACCACCTCTTGTAACATTTATCAAGTATCAATACAAGTTTCTTTCAGTCTAATTTCGTGGCTCTCTCTCCCTTTCTTGTGTCTAAACAATATTCACAATGTAAGGAATTTAGAGTTATGGTTTAGAGGGTGCCTTAACACTCTTTCTCTTAAGGCAGCCTAATACTTGTAAAACTCTCTCTAAACTCTTCTTTATCTTCTCTTAAGCTCTAGATTACTGATTCTGATTCTCATTCTTCTTAAGTGAACAAACTAAAAGTGTTGTGTCACTCTTCAAGAATTAGATTCAAACTAGAGATCTTTGCCACACATAACCAGTTTACTATCTAGGATTTTGGTTATAGTGTAGGCTGCTTCATATAACCAGTGTACTCTCTAGGACATTTGGTTGTATTGTTAAGCTGTAAGAGGATTCAATCATCAGATGATTGTCTCTTCCTTTTAATGGTGAGTTCCTGTTGCTTGGTTGAAGGGGATTCAGTTACAAGTTAACTGAATACTCTCTTGACATGAGACAAACACTCATGAATTCCAACATGGTATCAGAGCCTAGTTGCTCTCTTGGGCTGAACTCACTCTGTTCTACTTCATCCTGAAGCTCTTTCTCTCTCACTTTGAAATTGTTTTTGATTAGCTGTGTGGCTAGGATTCAAAACATGAGCAGTAGAGAGGTTAGATGAAGTATGTTTTTTCAAAATTCAGGATGCAATCTTTAAATGTTTTCTTTATTAAATCAATGACTCTCCCTTGATCTCCTCATTGTTTAAGGTTTGGATGAAAGACTGAAATATGTTGTTACCAGCCTGAGGGAGGGAGAAAAGATTATTCTTGCATCTTGAAATCACTTAAAAAAAAAAAAAGATTACTGAAAAATGTTTTTGAACAGATTCTTGAGTAATCTGATTCTGAAAAATGTTTTAAAAATATTTGACCAGTGGACAAACTGTTTTGATCCATTGGTGTCTTTGTTGTGTGAGCCATAGAAAACACTTGTTTATGTGTTATTCTGATGGTTCTCTTGTTGCAAACCCTGGAAAACATCAGTGTGAGAATAGACAGAGAAAGGTATGTGAGTGTATGTGAGAGTTTGGTTGTGAGTGAACAAGAGCAAGACTTAGAAACCAAGAGAATGAGTCTGCTGGACAGATTGTATGCAAAACAGAGAATAAGAGTGTTTGAGAGTGTGAGTGAGACTGAGCTCGTGAGTACAAGAGAATAGAGAGTATGGAGAGTAAAGTACCAGAGAATAAGAGAATTGGTGAAGGAGAGAGTTAACTTTCTGGTGCGTCCCTTATAAGCTAGGAAGCTAGGATCTCTTGGATGGTATGGTTAAGAGGGTGATCAGGGAGGTTACTAACACTCCTTGGTCGATGGACTTCTCTTCAGAGCAGTGGAAGGCTCCAAAGATGTATAGCTACTCTCTAGACGCAGGATAACCCTGTGTAGTGTCTGAGATGGATCACAGTAGATTACTCTACCCTAGATGAAGGTTCAATGTTCTTAGGCTGAACAGAGAAAGCACAGAAGCAAGCAAGCAATTTGCTTAAGGTTTTTCTTTGATAAAATTGTCTAAGTTTCAACCAAAAGCGGCTACAAGCTTATAAAGCCAAAATATGTCGCCAAAATAAAACCCAAGACCTAACCAGAATGGTTTGATCTAATCCTAAACGAAATTGGTTTAGAATCCTAATTAAAATTGGTTTAAAATCCTAATCCTAACCCAAATTGGTTTAAATCAATTACATAATTGAAACACATTAAACCAACATGCTGGCCCTTCTTTTCCCACGGTTTCTCCCTCTTCCTTAGGCCTCACGAGTTTGGCTAAGTGTTGAATGACCTCCTGATGTGCTTTGGCTCTAGCTCTGGTCGTTGGTCCAGTCCAGAATGTGACTGGATGCTGTTGCTCCTCCTGCTTCTCTGAACTTGAGATACTCATCTCCTGGTTAGATGCACCTTTATCCCCTAGTACAGGTTCAATTAGCTCATCCTCCTCTGAGTCTCCTTCCTCCATCAGCTCCCCATCAGTATCACTCAGCTCCTCATCAGTAAGCTGCTCATCCATGGTCGTACCATCCCCTCCTCCTTTAAAAGGATTTGACCTCAAATCCAGCTCATCTGCAACATAAGGAATTAAATCAGAAACATTAAAAGTGGAGCTAATTGTATACTTCCCTTGGAGATCAATCTGATAAGCATTGTTATTGATTCTTCTCAACACTTTGAATGGACCATCCAGGCGCTTCATCAGCTTAGACTTCCTCTCACGAGGAAACCTTTCTTTCCTCAAAAGAATCCACACAAGATCTCCTGGTTCCAGCACCAACTCCTTGCGCCCCTTGTTCTTCTTGCGTGCATACACCTTGGTTTGAGCCTCAATGTTCTTCTTTACCTGTTCATGCAAAGATCTAACAAACTCGGCCTTTTGATTGCCATCAAGGTTAGCTTGTTCTTTAAAAGGTAAAGCACACAAATCTAAAGGAGATAATGGATTGAATCCATACACAACCTGAAAAGGAGTTAGCTTAGTGGCAGAGTGCATTGACCTATTGTAAGCAAATTCTACATGAGGCAAACAGTCTTCCCAAGTCCTAATGTTCTTACTGATAATGGCACGCAGCAAAGCAGATAAAGTTCTATTGACTGCCTCAGTTTGTCCATCAGTTTGGGGATGACAAGTAGTAGAAAATAGCAATCTAGTTCCTAGTTTTCCCCACAAGGTTTTCCAAAAGTGACTCAGGAACTTGGTATCTCTATCTGACACTATTGTCCTAGGCATTCCATGCAACCTAACTACATCTCTAAAGAATAGTTCAGCTACCATGATTGCATCATCAGTTTTATGACAAGGAATAAAATGTGCCATCTTAGAGAACCTGTCAACAACCACAAAGATACTATCTCTACCTCTCTTTGTCCTAGGCAAGCCTAACACAAAATCCATAGAAATATCAACCCATGGATGTTCAGGAATGGGCAGGGGAGTATACAAACCTGTCGGCTGCACCTTTGACTTTGCCTGCTTGCATGTCACACACTTAGAGCATACCTTCTCCACGTCCCTCTTCATCCCTGGCCAGTAGAAGTGGTCCTGAAGGGTGGCGAGTGTCTTTGCAATCCCAAAATGGCCCATTAGACCACCTCCATGAGCTTCCCTGACATATAACTCCCTCAAAGTACCACAAGGAATGCATAGGCGGTTATCATATAAAAGAAACCCTTTAAGCTGATAGTACTTGCCACTGGCATGTTTCTCAGTTTCCACATATACTTCCTTAAAGTCAGGATCATCAGCATAACAAGTTTTAAGGTGTTCAAATCCCAAGAGTTTGGTTTCCATAGAGGATAAGAGAGCATACCTTCTGGAGAGTGCATCAGCAACTACATTCTCCTTACCTTGTTTGTAGTGGATGACATATGGAAAAGTTTCAATGAATTCAACCCACCTGGCGTGCCTCCTGTTGAGTTTCTGTTGCCCTTTGAGGTGTTTAAGAGACTCATGATCTGTATGGATCACAAACTCCTTTGGCCAGAGGTAATGCTGCCACATCTGTAGAGCTCTCACCAGTGCATACAGTTCCTTATCATAAGTGGGATAGTTCAATGCAGCACCACTCAGTTTCTCACTGAAATAAGCAATGGGTCTCTTCTCCTGCATCAGCACAGCCCCAATACCTACTCCTGAAGCATCACACTCTATTTCAAAAGTTTTAAGAAAGTTAGGCAACACAAGTAAAGGAGCAGTGGTTAGTCTTTCTTTCAACAATTGAAATGCCTCTTCCTGGTCAGAACCCCAAGTAAACCCCACACTCTTCTTGATAACCTCAGTCAATGGAGCAGCAATGGTACTAAAGTCTCTCACAAACCGCCGGTAAAACCCAGCAAGTCCATGAAAACTCCTGACCTCTCCAACAGACTTAGGCGTGGGCCAGCTCTTGATGGCTTTCACCTTCTCTTCATCAACTTTCAGGCCCTGAGAAGTCACAACAAAACCTAAAAAGACAAGGTTATCTGTCCCAAAGGAACACTTCTTGTAGTTAGCAAATAAACTTTCCTTTCTAAGCACATCAAGAACCTGCCTTAGGTGATCTATGTGTTCATTCATGGTTTTACTATAGATAAGAATATCATCAAAATAGACAACCACAAATCGACCAATATAAGCTCTCAGGACATGGTTCATCAATCTCATGAATGTGCTAGGTGCATTAGTCAATCCAAAGGGCATAACTAACCATTCATACAATCCTAGTTTAGTTTTAAAAGCAGTTTTCCACTCATCTCCTTCTTTCATCCTAATCTGGTGGTATCCACTTTTCAAATCAATTTTAGAAAAGACACATGAACCATGTAACTCATCTAACATATCATCTAAACGAGGGATAGGATGTCTGTACTTAACTGTGATGTTGTTAATGGCCCTACAATCAACACACATACGCCAGCTACCATCCTTCTTTGGCACCAGCAAGACTGGTACAGCACATGGACTCAAGCTCTCCCTGATGTGTCCCTTCTCCAAGAGTTCATTGATCTGCTTCTGAAGTTCCTTAGTCTCTACAGGGTTAGTCCTGTAAGCTGGCCGATTGGGTAAGGTAGCTCCTGGTACAAGATCAATCTGATGTTCAATGCCTCTGATGGGTGGCAATCCCACTGGATTATCTTCTGGGAAAACATCTTTGTAGTCCTGCAAAAGAGTTTCAATTTCTAGAGGAATAGACATTGCTTGATTAGTCTCAGTTAGTTCACCCTTACAAAGCAATAAAACCAAAGCAGGGTGGCTAGCCAAAGCATTTTTAATATCTCCAGAAGTAGCCATTAAGTTAAGCTTACTTACCTGCTCAGCCTCCCTTACCAGTAAGGCCTTTGCTTCTTCTTTCCTACGCTTGAGGGTGATCTGATCTTCCTGGACCTCTTGTGGTGTTAAAGGTACCAGTGTGATTTGCTTTCCTCCTTGTAGAAAAGAATGCCTATTAGTGAAGCCATCATGAAGTGCTCTCTTGTCATACTGCCAAGGTCTTCCCAACAAGATGTGGCTGGAATCCATAGGTAACACATCACAAAGGATCTCATCTTGATACCTCCCAACAGAGAGGGGCACTTTCACTTGCTTGTTCACCTTCAACTCGCCTGTATCATTCAACCATTGCAGCATATATGGGCGTGGGTGTTTTTGAACTGAGAGACCAAGCTTCTCCACCAGTGTCTCGCTAGCAGCATTGGTACAACTTCCTCCATCAATGATCAAGCTGCAAACTTTATCCTTGATTAGACACCTTGTATGAAACAAGTTCTCCCTCTGCTCAGTTTCTTTGGATTTGGCTTGAACATTCAAAGCTCTCCTGGTAACCAGCATCTCTCCCTTAACAGGGTATTCTACATCCTCTTCATCAGATTCTCCCTCAGGCTTCTCATCCTCAGAAATAACCTCTCCATTATCTAGAACTATCATGATCTTCTTACTGGTACATTCACTAGCATAATGGCCATATCCCTGACATCTGTAGCACTTGATGTTCCTGGTTCTGGATGGTGGAGTGGTTTCCTTGCCCTTGTCATCTCGGCTGGTTGTGGTACTGGTTGACCCACCACTCTCCTTTGGTCGGCTGTAGGCTTTATCATCCTTAGCATAAGATGATTTGGATGCAGAACTAGTAGGATAGCGAGTGTTACTTCTCCTCTTGTTCTGTTGTTCAATAAGAATAGCCTTGTGTACCATCTCTTCAAGAGTAGCATAGTCTTGCATCTCCAGCCTGTCTTGGATGTCCCTGTTTACTCCATCTAAAAACCGAGCCATAGTAGCTTCCACATCCTCATCAATTTTGGCTTTGATCATGAGTGTTTCCATCTCCTGGTGATACTCCTCCACACTCTTAGAGCCTTGAGTAAGTTTCCTGAGCTTCTTGTGGAGATCTCTGCCATAATGAGCAGGTACAAATCTAGCTCTCATAACCTCTTTCATCTCATGCCAAGAAGTTACTTGTTCATCACCATCTCTTCTCCTGATATTTGAAACATTCTGCCACCAGTTGATAGCATAGCCTTCAAATTCAGTAGCAGCAAGTCTTACTTTCCTCTCCTCAGTGAGCCTTTGACATTTGAAAACAGATTCAATCTTTTGCTCCCATTCCAGATAGACATCAGGATCAGCTTTTCCTTGGAAAGATGGAATCTTAAGCTTAAGATTTCCAAAGTGATCTTCTCCATGAGGGCGCCTGTTATTGGCTCTGAGAGGGCGTTCATCATCTGCATCTTCGGCCCACTCTTCTTGCTCATCAGCTACTACAGCAGGGGCTGCTCTCCTAGCACGTATGGGCTGTCTTGCAGCTACTTCACGGATTCCTCCTGCTCCAGCTACTCCAGCTGCACCTGCAAGTTCATTGTTAGGAGGGATAACATGAGCATATATTTGTTCAGCATGCCCTTGTAGTTGGCGTGTAACTTCAGCAATCATAGCTTGGAATTGCAACTGATCAAGAGCAATTCGCTGGACTGGCTCTCCTGCATTGTCTCCATCACGTCTCTCTTCAGCCATCTTCCTGCAACAAACTCTTAACAATTGGTTAGTTTAATAAACCCTCTCTCACTCAGTTTACTGCCTGTGCTTGCTCCCTTACTTTCCCAAGAGTTCAGATTAGATCAAAACTCAATCACCTAAGATCTAGCTACAACCTAAAGTGATTAGATAGAAAGTATTAAGAGATTTAGGCACCAGCTGGCTTTACCACCCTTAGCTGGATTTCTCTTCAGCTTATGTTTCTTATTTTTTTTTTTTTTGATTTGGATCAGAGATCTCTTTTCTTTTTTTTTTTTTGATTCAAGGGTTGGCCCAGCCGGCTTACAACAGATAGAAAGAAAAGAAGTGTTTGGTGGTGATAGATAGTTGACACGAGCAGAGAACAAACCTAACCTCCAAGGGGCTCTGATACCACTTGGTGCGTCCCTTATAAGCTAGGAAGCTAGGATCTCTTGGATGGTATGGTTAAGAGGGTGATCAGGGAGGTTACTAACACTCCTTGGTCGATGGACTTCTCTTCAGAGCAGTGGAAGGCTCCAAAGATGTATAGCTACTCTCTAGACGCAGGATAACCCTGTGTAGTGTCTGAGATGGATCACAGTAGATTACTCTACCCTAGATGAAGGTTCAATGTTCTTAGGCTGAACAGAGAAAGCACAGAAGCAAGCAAGCAATTTGCTTAAGGTTTTTCTTTGATAAAATTGTCTAAGTTTCAACCAAAAGCGGCTACAAGCTTATAAAGCCAAAATATGTCGCCAAAATAAAACCCAAGACCTAACCAGAATGGTTTGATCTAATCCTAAACGAAATTGGTTTAGAATCCTAATTAAAATTGGTTTAAAATCCTAATCCTAACCCAAATTGGTTTAAATCAATTACATAATTGAAACACATTAAACCAACATGCTGGCCCTTCTTTTCCCACGGTTTCTCCCTCTTCCTTAGGCCTCACGAGTTTGGCTAAGTGTTGAATGACCTCCTGATGTGCTTTGGCTCTAGCTCTGGTCGTTGGTCCAGTCCAGAATGTGACTGGATGCTGTTGCTCCTCCTGCTTCTCTGAACTTGAGATACTCATCTCCTGGTTAGATGCACCTTTATCCCCTAGTACAGGTTCAATTAGCTCATCCTCCTCTGAGTCTCCTTCCTCCATCAGCTCCCCATCAGTATCACTCAGCTCCTCATCAGTAAGCTGCTCATCCATGGTCGTACCACTTTCACTTCAGAGAGTATGAGAGATTATGGAGAGTTTAAGAGAATCTGTGAGAATGTTTGTGAGAATAGAGAAACCAGAGTTGGAGAGGTTGTAATGAGACCAGAGAATGGTGAAGAAGAAAGGGGAAATCTGACATTTTAGAGATTAGAAAGAGTTTTAAGAGATTGAGAGGGTTTGTGAATCAAAGATCTAAGAGTTTAAGAACAAAGAAATCATCTTTTACTATTTGAGAGCTCATACAGCATAATCTTATTAATGAGCTGAGATTACAAATATATAGAAAGAGAGGAATCAGAGGTTTGCGCAAAATGAACCTAGACAGTTTACTATACTAAGCATGTGGAGTCAACATAGCAAGGCTGGATGGTTTGAATTGTATGGCTGAGAGAGCTCACATGCTTTGGACCTTTACAGCCTGTCCAAAGCTGTATGTGCGCCTCTCTTCCTTCACACAAGACTCAACGGTCTGATCACTATTCAAAGCCTCTCCTTTAGTCCAAAGCTCTTGCCATCTCTTCTCACTTGCCCGGGTAACTTCTTTTCACCTTTCACTATTACAGTAACTTCTTATTTACTGTGGTAACTAAAAGTTACTGTAATAGTGCCAACTCCAAATATGCTCAACACTTCTTCTCTTCTCTTATTATCACTTCATCTCAACACTCCCCCTCAAGCTTGACCATGTGAAACAAGTCAAGCTTGGAAGGACCATGAGATCTCCCTCGTTAAAACCTCATTAAGGAAAACCCATTGGGACAAAACCTTAATGAGGAAAGAGTAGAGATCACATGATCAGGAGAGTGTATAGACTAGTGCTTAGGCGAAAGATCAATGAGCCCCAATCTGATATGAATGGACTCCATTGTCTTTTGCCTTGCTGCCTTTGTGAACACATCAGCCAACTGATCCTCACTCCTAGTGTAACAAGGCAGAATAACCCCAAGTATCATCATCTGCCTCACCTTGTGACAATCCACCTCAATGTGTTTGGTTCTTTCATGGAACACTGAGTTAGAGGCTATATGGATGGCTGCTTGATTATCACAGTGCATAACCATTGGAGTTGCTTGCTCAATCTCCAAATGCTTCAGAATCCCCTTGATCCATACTAGCTCGTTAGTGAGCTTAAGCATAGCTCTATACTCAGCCTCAGCACTAGAACAAGACACCACCTTCTGCTTCTTGCTCTTCCATGTGACAAGATTACCTCCAATGAATGTACAATAGCCGGTTGTTGATCTTCTGTCTGCTCGGTCTCCAGCCCAATCCGCATCACAGTAGCCTACAACCTCAGTGCTCTTGTTACATCCCATCCAAACTCCAAGACCAGTCGTTCCATTCAGATACATCAAGATCCTTTCCACCATTCTCCAATGATGCTCCTTAGGAACTTGCATGTGCTGACTCACTTGATTCACCGCAAAGCACACATCAGGTCTTGTGATGGTAAGGTAGATCAGTTTCCCCACTATCTTTCTGTATAGCTTAGGATCATGAAATGGCTTGCTATCCTCAATCTCCCCCTCACGTGGAACCTTGTAACCATCCTCCATTGGCATCTTTGCTGTCTTTCCCCCATATGCATCAGCTCCTTTCAAGAGATCAATCACATACTTCCTTTGAGACAGAAACAACCCTTCCTTTGATCTGCATATCTCAATCCCAAGGAAGTACTTCATTTCTCCCAAGTCTTTGATCTCAAAACTTGCTTTAAGATACTCCTTTGTAGCCTTGATGCCTTCCTTATCACTTCCTGTGATGATGATATCATCAACATAGACAAGCAACACAATAATGCCGGATGGGGTGGTTAAGGTAAAGAGAGTGTGATCCAACTCTGACTTCCTGAATCCTCTCCCATTCAGTGTAGTGCTTAGCTTATTGTACCACGCCCTTGGAGACTGCTTAAGACCATAGATAGCTTTCTTTAACCTCAGCACATTGCCCTTCTTGACTAGATGCTCAAGACCTGGTGGTGGATGCATATACACCTCATCTTCCAATTCTCCTTGAAGAAATGCATTCTTCACATCCATCTGCCACAAATCCCACTCAAGATTCACAGCTAGAGACAGTACAATCCTGATAGTATGGAGTTTAGCTACTGGTGCAAAGGTCTCCACATAGTCCTCACCATATGTCTGAGTAAATCCCCTTGCCACCAGCCTAGACTTGCGCCTCTCTATTCTCCCATCAGGATAGAATTTGATTGTGAACACCCATTTACTAGTCACTGCCTTCTTCCCTTTAGGTAGCTCACTCTCATACCAAGTTTCATTTTTAATCATAGCTCCAGATTCATCAGCCACTGATTCTCTCCACTCTTTTATAGCTACAGCTTCCTCATAAGTCCTCGGGATGTAACACTCATCCAAGCTCACTGTGAAAGCTACATGATCATCCGGAAACTCTGCAAAGGAACACACAGCTTGAGAGGGATGTTCCACAGCCTGGGCATTGTAGTACACTCTTGTGTTTACCCAGTTGGAGGGATCTCTCTTCACTCTAGTGCTTCTCCTTAACTCCTGCACCTGTTCCTCTTCTTGTGGCTCTTGTTCCTCAGCTTGATCACCACTCTCATTTGATCCACCAGAATCTTCTCCCCAATCTTCACTGGACTGAGTATCTGAACCAGTAGAAGTAGCTTCTCTTTGCTCATCTTCACTAGATTGAGCACCACTCTCTACTCCAGCAGTCGCCTCTTGATCATGTTGTTGACTTGAATCTCCTTGATTTTGAGATTCAGTTCCATTCCCCCTCTCATGATCAAGAGGAGTTGTTCTCACAGCTTCACCATGCTGGTTGGAAGACTCTCTTCCTCCAGAACTCGGATCCGGGGATACTCCTATCCCTAACCTCTCCAACATCACTCTCAGTGTTGTTGCCCTATCAGATGGAGCTTGAGACAAATCCTTCAAATTTTCCCACTCCTTTTCTTCATAATACCCTTTAGTTTCAACAAACTTCACTTCTCTAGACACCATCACTCTCTTTTCATCAGGATCATAACACTTATAACCCTTTTGTGTGATGGAGTATCCAATGAACATAGCTTTGGTACTCTTGGCTTCCAACTTATTCCTCAGTTCTCCTGGAGTCATCACATAGCACACACATCCAAATACCCTTAGATGATCAATGAAAGGCTTCTTCTTATTCAACACCTCAAATGGAGACACATCATTCAGAATCTTTGTTGGGACCCGGTTGATAAGATAGCAAGCAGTTTGCACAGCATCTCCCCAAAATCTCTTTGGGACATTTGCATGAAACATCATCGACCTTGCAACCTCCATTAAGTGCCTATTCTTCCTCTCAGCTACACCATTCTGTTGTGGTGTATAAGAACAACTAGTCTGGTGCACAATCCCATTCTTGGCTAGATGGCTCTTGAATGCATTGCTGATGTATTCACCTCCATTATCTGACCTCAATATCTTCACGGAAGCATTGTATTGATTGGATACATATGCTTGGAAGTTCATAAATGCCTCCAACACCCTGCCCTTAGATGGAAGCAATGTTAGCCAAGTATACTTTGACTTCTCATCAATGAAAGTCACAAAGTATTTCTGGCTATCTCTGGACATGCATGGAGCAGTCCACACATCCGAGTGAACTAGATCAAAGCAATGCTCATAGGTTGTCTCTGAAGTTGGGAACACTGTCCTACAATGCTTCCCTAGAATGCATGCTTCACACTCCAAATGGTTTAATGACATGTTAGGCATTACCAATCCCATAGCCCGAGCGTGTGGATGTCCTAGCCTTGCATGCCAAATCATGTTGTCCACTTTCTCAGCAGCACTGCTCAAACACATAGGATCAGGAGACTCCTTGGTCACAAGGAGATGGTATAGCTGATTCTTGCTATCACCTCTACCAATGACTCTTCCAGTCTTTAAGTCTTGAAACTCCACCTCTTCTGGCCTGAATACTACTTGACAACCTAGATCAACCGTTGCTCTCTTCACTGATAGCAAGTTTGATTCAAACCGAGGCATATAGAAGGCATTAGTTTCCTTATCAAACAGTTTGAGTTTCCCCACTCCTTCTATGGGAATCATGTCCCCATTTGCTATCTTTACTCCTCCACTGGATGTTTTTATATCCTTTAGTAGATGTCTATCACTGATCATGTGATGACTCGCACCAGAATCAATGATAATGGGTTTGTTTGATGTGTATGCTTTGGTAGGAGAGCTATCCCTCCGGGTCGTAACCAAAGCATACATATGCTTAACAAACTCACTCCATTCCTTCTTGGTTACATGCTCATCTACTTCTGGCTTCTTTGGAACCATGCTCCCTTCTCCCATATAGGCAGAGTAGTTGCATACTCCCACAACTCTCTTCCTACACCTTCTCATGTTGCTAAACCCCTTAGCTAGCATTCTCCCTTTCCTCTTCTTCCGGAAGCTCTCACTCCTACTCCCGGTTAGCCTCCATGAGCCCTTACTCCTACTCATGGTTAACCAACCTCTCATCATCTTGTGTGCTCTCTCCACCAGTACACACATTCCTTCTACATCCGCAAGTTGTTCTCCATTGAGAACCATCTCTACTAGCCATCCATAAGATGACTCCATGCTCGCCGAGAGCCTTGCTATCACCTCTTGCTTTGGTGTAGCATCCACATGAGTTCTCAACTCTTGTAGCTCATCCCACAAGTGTTGCAACTCCATTAGATGATCTCTAACTCCAAGGATCCCCTCCTTGACCTCATACACTCTCCTAAGACTGATCTTGTTCTCATGAACATCTTCAATCCCCTTGAGCAGTGTACTACCATCAGTGGCCATCTCCTTCAAAGACTCCACCTTTACATTACTCTCATCAGTGGTGACCTCCTTTAAAGATCCCACCTTTACACCATTTCTCCCAATCCCACAGCTCTTCAAGGCTGTCTTCAACCAGATTGACCAATTCCACTCCATTTCCCTGTTACACTTGTTGTTATTCATCAATAACCAACCGCAAACACAGAGATCAACACACAAGACTCAGCAATCCACAAACACCATCCAAAGGACCAAGCTTTAGCTTAGATCTTCCTCCAAGACTCTCCAAACAACTCGCCAAGCTTCTCAGCAAGCTAGACTCTCCTTCTGTGCTTGTCAAACACCTAAAGGAACCTCCTTGAAACTTGTCCTTCAAAAGAAACACCAACAGACCCAAACTCAAATTTTCAAAGATCTAGCTCACTAAAAACACTCAAGAACACTCAAGAACATTCTTCAAAGATCACGAAATACTCTTTCTTTTAATGAACCTGGCTCTGATACCATGACATTTTAGAGATTAGAAAGAGTTTTAAGAGATTGAGAGGGTTTGTGAATCAAAGATCTAAGAGTTTAAGAACAAAGAAATCATCTTTTACTATTTGAGAGCTCATACAGCATAATCTTATTAATGAGCTGAGATTACAAATATATAGAAAGAGAGGAATCAGAGGTTTGCGCAAAATGAACCTAGACAGTTTACTATACTAAGCATGTGGAGTCAACATAGCAAGGCTGGATGGTTTGAATTGTATGGCTGAGAGAGCTCACATGCTTTGGACCTTTACAGCCTGTCCAAAGCTGTATGTGCGCCTCTCTTCCTTCACACAAGACTCAACGGTCTGATCACTATTCAAAGCCTCTCCTTTAGTCCAAAGCTCTTGCCATCTCTTCTCACTTGCCCGGGTAACTTCTTTTCACCTTTCACTATTACAGTAACTTCTTATTTACTGTGGTAACTAAAAGTTACTGTAATAGTGCCAACTCCAAATATGCTCAACACTTCTTCTCTTCTCTTATTATCACTTCATCTCAACAAAATCCCCCTCTCAGCTTAACAATTTCGTGATACATAAGGTCTGGCTTTATAGCCAAAGTTTACAAGACAAACAAACACATTAAACAACTATTAAACAGGAAGAGTAAACAAATAATATTGTGGGGAAATCAGAAGAGGCAGGCTGGCTGGGACAGACTGGGCACGTCCAGAATGAGAGACAATGACAGGGCCTAACAGCTCTTTTGGCTAAGCAGCATGTGATCTCCTTTTAAATTCAAACCGAGAGAGTTGGCGCCAACTGCTACATCTCTTTTTCTGAAGAGTGTACTTAATCCTTTGTATACAGGAACTCCCTGACTTTGCACCAACTTATTAAACCCTCACTTTGCACATTCTTGATCTTGATCCTGATCTTGCACATTCTTCTTTTGGTGATACAAGGATGACCCGGACACTGCTTGTTTCATGATCTTCCTTGTGCATACTTTGGGGCATCATTTCTTTTGCCCTATCTTTGCACAAGTACACCTTGATCACACTCAGCTACTGCTTCTTCCTTCTTCATTCCAACACTCCCCCTCAAGCTTGACCATAGGAGATCCTTGGGCAAGCTTGGAACTATGAAGAAGCTCCCTCATTAAAAACCTTGCAAAGAAAACCTCATGGGATAAAACTTTGCAAGGGAAAAAGAGTAGAGTTCAACACAGCTTGGGGATTGGCCAGTGAGTCTAAGGAACTCAGATAACTCATGGTGGAGTCCTTAGACTCTGGATCATGGCCTGACTTGTGTTGCAAGGATGAACTCCATAACTTGCACACACCAACATCTCGGAACTCTTCTTTAGGCCGGTTGTGTCTCCCCCTCTCTTCTGACTACTCGCCATCTTGAAAGGCTTAGGGACCACCAGCTTCTACTTCAGAGAGCTCCACTAAGGTACCTGATACATTATCCCAAAGGTGCATCAGTTCTCAAGGCAAAGCATTCAATCACAACAAGCTCAATAACATTTTTAAGTGTAAGAACAATCATAAATGTATTGAGATGAGTTTAAGGTGCTTCCCTTTCATCAGTATGGTGGGGAGTGAACTCCACTTGAATCCCCACTTGGTAAAGTAACACTTAGATCATGGAAGCTCAATCTCATGCTTGGGACAGTGAGTGCCTTGAGTCTTCTTTGATCTAGTTTATAATGCAAGCGTGAACTCCACAACTTGCCAATGGCTTGTGGCGGTTGGATCTTCAGGATTGCTCTCTTCATTACCCCTCCTCAAGCTTGATCCAGAGAGTATAGGGATGGACCAAGCTTGGAAGTGAGCAAGACTTAGCTAGAACCAGGAGCGCATCACCCCAACAGCTGCCGCTTAAGTCAACTAGTTCCTCCTCCTCTTATCTCCTATCCACTGCCTAAAACAACTCTTCCTTGTGTGTCTCTTGGAACCAGGAGCTCAACACCCAAACAGGCTGCTGCGCTTAATTCAACCGGTTCTACACACAAGTTGTCTCTCCATGGTCAGGAATATACACCAAGTGTAGGCTCTGAACACATGGGCAAGACTTCTTCTTTGTATTGATTTGATGATGGACAGAGATCACCTCTTGTGTACCTGAAACATCACTCAAACTCCAACAAGAATCAGTTCCACACACACTAGGATCAAACCTTGATACCACATCAAGTCTGATCCCAATGTTTAAAAAACAAATGCAAAGGACAGAAGCTAAACACACATTTAGAACAAATCCATGCACGCCAACTTCTCTAAATGCACAAGAATGATAACTCATCAAACACAAGACATTTAGGCTATTTATAAAAAATATTTGAACAGCAACAGAGCATGAATTCAATTTAAAACAGAGACTAGACAACTCATCTAATCACCCTAGACAGCACAAGAATGCACTACAAGTTCAGGAAACTCTCCTAGAACTCTAGCAATGCAACATAATACAGAAACTGAGACTAAGCAACTCACTTAAGCCAGAGATAACTCAAACAATTAAATCTAAGACCAAGAACTAGTCATAACCATGCTAGCAAACTTTAGAAATAATTTAAAAACAGAACAACACACACAATTAAAGTATC